>NW_006203607.1:70268-72666 GCF_000334495.1 Tupaia belangeri chinensis | reverse complement strand
CTGGAGCTGTGTCCAGTGGCTGTCCAGCAATGTAACCATTATACCATCTGATGGTCCCCAAATCATTCATTTTTAAAGCCTTACCTTGATACTGTTCCACCTTTGGGGGCTGGCAGGTGGCGTAGTGGTTAAAGACACTGGACTCCCACATGGCTGACCATGTTTCAAGTCTTGGAACTTGTGGCCTGTTTTCTCACTTTCTCTCTCTTTCTCTGGTCAAAATATAATAATAATAATAATAATAATAATAATAATAATAATAAATAAGTAAAGTTAAATAGAATAATTCTTAAAAAATTAACAAAACAAAACACCTTCTCCACTCTCAATGTGGAAGGGCATGAGTCAATCAATAAGAGTCCCAGAGAGAACAAATACAGAAGATGGAGGTGTCTCTTTTGAGACAGAGTGGGATAAGTTTCTTCTGCCTTGGACATCAGAACTCAGGTCTCACCTGCCTTTGGACTCTAGGCCTTCCATCGGTGTCCCCCATCCCCAGGGTTTTGGTTTCAGACGGAGAGAATTACATCAGGGGCTTCCCTGCCTTTCAGGGTTTTAGATTTGTACAGAGCTGTGCTACCAGCATCCTGGGGTCTCTAGCTTGCAGATGGCCTGTTGTGGGACTTTTCAGCTGCCATGGTCACCATTTCTCCAATACTCCCCTCTCCTCTATACATATACCTTATTGGTTCTGCCTCCCTGGAGAACCCTGACTAATACAGATACTCTGTAGAAACCCCAGGGTACTCTCATGAGGTTTTTTTTTGGTTCCCCTTGGTAAAAGCTCCTTGATCTCCAAGTCTCAGTTTTCCCATCAGCAAGATGGGGACTATGGCATGGATGTGCTCCATGATGAGGACAGCTGTTCTCCCTGTTAAGGCATGGCCTGTGTGTAGGCAGGGTTCTTTGCTCCTGCAGAGAACTGTCACTTACCCAAGCCAGTGTCATTCTCAAATCGTTTGCCCAGTAAATCTATCTGTTGGACGCGAGCCTGTGAGAGGACTTGATAGTGATCATTCAAATATTTATGCCAGATCTCAGAGACCTGCTGGGAAAGGAGACAGCAATCAGACAAGCAGGCCAGACCTCAGCTGCTGGACCAGCAGGGTGGGGAGAGCAGCGGGTCTGGCCAAGTTTCCTGATAGTCTGGGGGCTCCCTCTTTTACTGTGCCTGGAGGCAGGGGGATCCTAGGAGCCCAAATGAAGCTGGCCAAAGTGAGTGTGATAAGGAATGTGGCAGATCATCTGGAGCAACTCCAGTGGGGTCTAATAACAATAGCCACTATTTGTGGAGCACCTACCAGCTAAACCTTTACAGCCTCATGACAGCCAATAGATGTAATAATCTTATTTCCATTTAGCATGTAAACAAACTGAGACCCAGAGAAGTTAAGATCTCACTTGACTTTTGGTAAGCACTGTTAAGTGGCACAGATCTGTCTGACTCCCAAGCTCCCTGTTTTCCAGCTGCACCGAAATGCCTCTTCCTAAGAAATGGGCCTAAAATATCAATCAACAGTCACAGCTTGGGAGCCTCTATCTGTTGCTTGCCAAGTGAGGTGTCACTGTATGAATGACTGACATTTTAGTATACTGGAAACATTTTATAATCCCCTGACAGGAGCTTGCAGCAATAAATTTCCCTTGATAATCTCTCCTTCCCTACTGCACCTCAATATGCCTACATTGGCTCACATGTATCTGGAGGGTTCTGGTTCTTATCGACTCATCATTCATTATTTGTTAGCCACCCTAAAGATGCTAAGAATTAGTCTGTTTTGGCGGTAAAGATACAGAAAGAAAGAAAAATGAACTACTATATCATTAATTGGGCTATGTAATCTTGGGCCAGTCTCTTTGTGTCTCTGAGACTAATTTATGAGATATTTCTCATGAATGGTCTGACACCAATTATAAGATACCAAGCCTCAGTGTCAAGGCTTACCCCCACCTTCCCCAGCTCACCTTGGTGTACAACGTGTCTGCCAAGTCCAACTTGTTAAGGCCATAGAAGATATTGGCCAGCTGGAAGTAGCCTCCTGAGGTCCTGATATCCTCTGTTCCAAAAGCACAGCTAGCAAAATAAATCTATAATGGGAGGAAGAGAGTGCTTGAGTTTCCTTTGACAATCATATACCTGATAGAGGACTGGTATCCAGAATACATATAAGGATATTTAAAAATGGGCAAAGTGGGACCAGCAGTTGGCATAACGGCTATGTCGCTGGACTGCCAAGTAGTCGACTGCAGTTTGAATCCCGGACCCAGTGGCTTAAACTCATGCTGGGCACGTATGCGTGCGTACCCAAGATCCTGAGAGAAGAATGGAGGAGAAGGGTTTGCAGCGTGGCCAGCCCCCCCCCGGGGGGGGTGATTTCTCACTCTCTGTCTCTCTGTC
>NW_006203607.1:57111-70230 GCF_000334495.1 Tupaia belangeri chinensis | reverse complement strand
ACGGTGGCCCGCCCCCCCCCCCGGGGGGGGTGATTTCTCACTCTCTGTCTCTCTGTCTTTCTGGCAAGCACACACGCCCTATAGAAAAAAAATCTCTCTCAAAAAAAAAAAAAAAAAAAGACCAAGGATCTGTATAGATATATGAATGGCTAATAAGCACATGATAAGATGCTTAATATTGTTAATGATTACAAAAAGGCAAAATAAAACCACAATAAGA
This sequence comes from Tupaia belangeri chinensis, assembly GCF_000334495.1. Lineage (NCBI taxonomy): Eukaryota > Metazoa > Chordata > Mammalia > Scandentia > Tupaiidae > Tupaia > Tupaia belangeri. The sequence continues at coordinate 70,010 of NW_006203607.1, read as the reverse complement.
TATCACTTTACACCTACTAGGACGGTTATAATAAAAAGAGGAAAAACAAAAACAAAGTCCAGAAAAAAACAAGTGTTGACAAGGATGTGGAACAAATGAAATCCTTGTACACTGTTGGTGGGGATATAAAATGGTGCAGTGGAAACAGCTGGACAGCTCCTCACAAAGTTAAACATAGTTAGCATATGGTCTAGCGATTTCTCCTCCAGGTATCTACCTAAGAGAGATGAAACGTGTGTTCACACAAAGACTTGTACACAGATGTTCAAAGCAACATTAGTCATAATAGCCCGAAAGTGGAAACAAATGAAATGTCCAGCAGCTGATGAACGGATAAAGAACTTGCACAGACTGCTACTTAGCAATAAAAGGAATGATCTATGAGATTCCCCCATGTTGTTCTCTGTGTCAGTAGCTGAATCTCAAACTAATTATGCTCAGTCAAAGAAGTCAGAGACAAAAGACCACATAAGATTGTTTACAGGAAACATCCAGAAAAGGCACATCCTTAGAGACAGAAAGCGGTTGCCTGGGGCTGGAGTGGCAATAGGGATACAATCCAGGCTTGGGAAAAATATTCTTCAGCCCAAATGATCTAGCCTAGACCTGCCTCAGAGCAGAAAATGGAGACGAGGGATCTCTTAGGGTGGTGGAGGTGTTCTAAAAGTTGACCGTGTCGATGTTTGCACAACTCTGTAAATTTACTAAAAGTCATTGAATTGTTCTCTTATAATCGGTGAATTTTATGATATGTATCAATAAACTGTTTTCTTAATTATTAGAATTTAGCTGGGTACATGGCCCAGTTCAAGACAGACTGTTCCTCTGCTTAACTTGCTGGAGGATGCAGAGTAAAGAGAGGAAAACTAGGGGCTGGCAGGTGGCATGATGGTTAAGGGTGCTGAGCTCCCATATGGCCAACCGTGGTTCAAGTCCTGGACCTGGTGGCTTGCTTTCTCACTTTCTTTCTTCTCCCCTCCCCCCATCACATTAAAAGAAGTAAATAAATAACTAAAGTTAAATAAAATAATTTAAAAAAAAAAAGAGGAAACCTAAATGAAGAATTGTATTAGTCAGAGGCCCAGGTGGTTACAGATGGCATCCTCAAAAGGATTACCTGAAGATGGCTTAATGGAAAAGTTATTTGAGACATGAAAGGGTTAAGGAACCATCAAGAGCTAGTGAAGTAGTAGGCACTTCAACAGCAAGAAACTGTTACCATCTCTGCACCTGAAAAAGCAAGAGGAGAAAACAGGGTGACCGGGGCCCAGCAAGAACTAGTGTCATAGAGGAAGACCACCTGGCAGGAGCTGCGGCCACAGAGGAACACTTACCCTGCTAGAGCTGAGGAGGGGCAGAAAAGCAGTAGAGAGAATAAATATCCAACCTCTCTCTCCTCCCACCTCCCCTCCCTGTATGCCTCCCACTCCCTAAAGCCAGAGAGCAATGGAGCCCAGGTCTGTAGAGCTCAGCCTCCCAGGACACAGAGTAGGGCACAGAATGGATCTGGGGTAGGGGGGCATGGAGATAACTAGCGTAAGAATGAATTTGTAGACCCTGTCTGGTGGCAGGCAACCAGAGCAGGACTGGCCGGTGGAGAGGCTAGTGGGGGGGGAGGGGTACAAAAAGAACTGACCTGTGCAAAGACCACACTCTGACCCTAACATAAACCAGACTTTAGGCTCAGCAACTCCTCTTACTGGTAGAATTTTCAGGACTGAAATCCTAATAAAAACCTCATAAATTTGGGAAGAATAGCCAAGTTATCACCCACATCATTCTACCTAACATTTATAGTTTTATAGTTTATAGAATAAGTTGTTATACATCTAGCTCACTTAAATTTAATAACCATACTATGAAGTAGAGTTATTAATGTTATTCTAAGAAATAATAGCCAAAGTACTATACATATATTGTCCTTTTTTTTTTTTAAAGAGAGATTTTGGGACCAGCAGATGGCGTAATGGTTACGTCTCTGGGCTCCCATGTAGTCGACTGCGGTTCGAGTCCTGGACCAGGCAGCTTAAACTCATGCCGGCACATGTGTGTGGACGCCTAAGATCCTGAGAGGAAAATGGAGAAGGGATTGTGGTGTGGCCATCATCCCTGAGGGGTGATTTCTCATTTTCTGTCTCTCTGGCAAACATACATGCCCTATAGGAAAAACCTCTTTTAAAAAAAGAATTTAAAAAATAAAATAGAGATTCTTGCCATAGAGTGCATGTGCTTGCCAGAGAGACAGAGAGAGACAGAGAGACAGAAAGCAAGAAATTACCCCCTCAGGGGGTGGCCATGTATAATCCCTTCTCCTCCATTCTTCTCTTGGGATTTTGGGCACACACACACATGCACCAGGTCCAGGACTTGAACCTCGGTCAACTATGTGGGAGTCCAGCAATGTAACCAATGCCATCTGCTGGTCCCTATTGGCCTATTGAGACTAGTAGCAAATCCCTTCTTTCATCCAATATGCTGTTCTGTTCTCCTTTGTTATCCTTAGGGCAAGTGAAGCTTGGGGGACAAATGTGTCTGGCCAAGGTTGCATAGCCAGGAAGTAGAAAGTCTTGAACTCAAGCTGTTAGAACTGTGTTCTTGCTAATACTCTACCCAATAGTCACTTAGAAACAGAAAAGTGTAAAGAAATGCTCAATTAAAAAAATAAACAAAGCTGTTCTAGAAACACCCAGTTATTATAATTTAGCTTGCTTACATCATTGGCCAGATGATAACGGGCTTCCTCATAGTTTTTCTTAGCCATATAGAGGAGTCCCAGGTTCCGATGCAGTAAAGAGTAGGTGGCGTTGCTACAGTGAGTTGATTTGAGGACCGTCCACTGGGCTTGGGATAGATATTCTTCAGCCTGAACAGTCTGGCCCAGACCTGCTCAAAAGCAAAAAAGGAGTATATAATTCATATTCTTGCCAAAGAACACATGACAAAATACGAGTTGTCACCCACTAATTCATTTATCTATCGACATACAAAAACTTGTATAACAATGTTCATGGCAACCTATTCATAAAAGCTAAAAATTAGAAACAACATGTCATCAACTGAAGAGTAAATAAATAAAATGTGGTTTATCCATTTCCATGAGTGAATTATTATTCAGTTATTAAAAAAAGTGATACATGAATAAAACTTGAAAATATTAAACTAAGTAAATGAATCCAAACACCAAAGGCAACATATTGTTTGATTCTCTTTATATGAAATGTCCAGAATAGGCTAATTCTCCTCTTGCAGCACCCACTGTGTCAGCTGTCTGCTCTGTCTGTGTTCTCCAAGCTCAGAACTGCTTTACCCATTTATAGCGGTGCATCTCTGAACTATGTGGCCCTAACCCAGGGACTAATGTAGCTACTACACTCCAGTTGAGTCAACAAAGTTTTGTCTCCCATTAGGTTGTCAGAAAAGTCATGATGTATATTTTCTGTTTTTCTATTAAAAAATGTATCATAACTTTTCTGACAACCCAATATGAATTTGTAATTGGAAAATCAGGTTGGAAATCAGATGCTAATTACTTTTTTTAAAAAAAGAATCATTTTATTTACCTTTATTTATTTATTTTAATTTGACCAGAGAGGGACAGAGTGAAAGAGAGAGAGAGAAAGTGAGAAAGCAAGTCACCAGGTCTGGGACTTGAACTATGGTCGGTCATGTGGGAGTCCAGCGCCTTTAGCCACCATGCCACCTCCCGGCCCCACTAACTAGTTCCTAATATCCACTGTGAACCTAGAGGACATGGAAATCAAAGAACTATACCTGACATTTGGGGGTGGCTGTCTTCTGCACCATAGGGTGGAAAAATCTGGTCTACAGAGAGCATAAATGAAGGAGATACCAGAGAGAAGTAGCAACAGCCTCAAGAAAAGGAAACTGAGAGCATGGGTCTTGGTTTCTTATAGCATTCCCAAGTCCAGTCATGAAGCTTCAACTCCCTAAGGACACTGCAGCATCCTAATACATTTCCTTCTTTTTTTTTTTTTAAAGAATTATTTTAACTCTATTTATTTTATTTTTATTATTTATTTATTTTAATTTGACCAGAGAGAGAGAGAGAGAAAGCAAGCTACCGGGTCCAGGACTCGAACCACAGTCAGCCATGTGGGAGTCTAGCACCTTAACCACCATGCCACCTGCCAGCCCCACATTTCCTTCTTTTGGTCGACCATCTTGAGTGGATTTCTTCCAGGTGTGGCCAAAAGTCTGTGACATCTCCTTCCTTATATTGTGCCAAACTTTACAGAAGCCCTGCTCTTCCACAAAAGGTACCATGGTTAAGGCAGTACTCTCTGGTCATTGCGTGACCCAGCAGAGGACTTCTCAAGGGCTCCAGCGCATCTTAAGTCAAGTTCACTCACCAAGGCTGGCCTCGGCCAACAACAGGTAGGCAGGCACCAGCTCTACAGAACTCAGGCCGTACACGTTCATGCGGAAGCGAAGGGAATGCAAAGCTGCTGGGACGGCATCTTCATGTTTTCCTTCAAAGAGATATTTCTGGGCTACGGTGTAGCAGAATTCAATCAAATGCTTCTGTGGATGAGAAAGTTAGACCATCAGAGACTGTCTGAAGGTAAAAGGCAAAGGTGGATACAGGTACACCTGGAAATAAGCCTAACACCTAATGAACTGGCTAAAGGCACACTGCGAGCCTGCCTGCAGTAACGTGAACGTGAGATTAAAAACAGGTAGGAAAAAAAAGGCAGACTTGACTCTGAGCTCCTCAAGGTCCAGGAACATGTGTTTTTTCATCTTAGTTCAGTGCTTGGCATATATGAGTGCTCATTATAAGTTACTAGATGAATGAGTATTATTTTTATATTTCTAATAAAACTTCAACAAAACTATCACATCTTAGGATATTCTAAAACTGCCTACTTGACTGAATTTTGAGAGAAGTATCTCATTCTTCTTTCTGGAACTATCATACCTAGCTACTATCAGAAATATCTTTAATTCTGGATTGTTCTAAGGCCACTATCAAAGTATCAACACCAATACTGATGAATCTGGTGTTTAGAAATGTATGCTTATAAAGGGTTAATTTTTTTGTGTAGTAATTGAGATGCCACCAATGTTATAATAATAGAGGCTAGTTCTACTAATCTTCTTTACTTTCTCACAAATATATTCAGATCACTGGCTAACTTCCCACTCTGTAGTCAAGCACTTATCATATTACTTGATATATGTTGGTGTGATGAGTGGAATCAAATCTCATCAAAATCCTTGTGTTTAAACCCTAACCTCTAGACCCTCAGAATGTGACTACTTTCAGAAATACGGCCTTTAAAGAGGTGGTTCAGTTAAAATGAGGACATTAAGGTGGAACCCAACTAATCTGACTGGTATTTTCACAAGATGTTGGACACAGAGACACACCAGGGATGCATGCACACAGGGATGCATGGACACAGCAAGAAGGCAGCCATCAGGTCAGCAGATGGCATGGAGGTTAAGGCAACTGGATCCCACAAGGATGGCTGCACAGTTTGAGTCCTGGACCCAGTGGCTGGAAATTACACCAGGCTCATATACATGTGTGCCCAAAATCTCGAGAGGAGAATGGAGAAGGGACTGCGGTGTGACCATCACCCTTGGGGATGCGCTCTCACTTTTCCTCTCTCTCTCTCTTTCTGTCTATGGCGAGTGCACGTAGCCTATAGCAAAAACTGAAAGGAAATAAAAAGCAGGCAGCTATCTGCAAGCCAAAGGACTCAGATGAGTTCAAGCCTGTCGGCACCTTGGTCTTGGACATGTAGCCTCCAGCCTGTGAGATAATAAATTTCTGTTGTGAGACCCACTCAGTCTGTGGCATTTGGTTATGACAGTCCTAGCAAACAAATACAGTGATTGTTCAGTAGAGACATGGAAAACTACCTCATGAATGCTACCGAGGACATAAAGATATGAAGTCTCTGCCCTCAACAAGGTCACAATGTGGTGATCTCAGCATGGTTCAAACTTTTCTTTTTTTGGAAAGGTTTTTGCTATAGGGCACATGGGCTCGCCAGAGAGACATAGAGAGATAGAAAGTGAGAAATAACCCCCCAGGAGGGATGGCCATGCCACAATCCCTTCTCCTCCATTCTCCTCTCGGGATCTTGAGCACACACACACACGTGCCCAGTGTGAGTTTAAGCTACTGGGTCTGGGACTAGGACCTCTGGGACTCAACTAGATGGGAGTCCAGCGACGCTATCTGCTAGTCCCTGACATAGTTCAACCTTAGTGGGTAGTGAAACCACACTTGTGAGTTAACCCTGTAACCATCCTAGGACCTACCTGCCGCTGCTGCTGCTGCTGCAGGCCATGCTGCCGTTCCTCCTCTGAGTTGTAGAAGGGCATGGAAGTGCGCAGTGGAATCAGGAGCTGACATATCTTCTCATGGATGCTGCCCCAGTCGGCTTTTTGATGTACCGCACCACTGACAATAAAGACATGAACTGGGTTATCTTTATCATTGTCCTGACCTAAGAGTCAATGGGCCCTCTGCCTCATCACTGGAAAAGTAGGCCCAACACAGACCAGACAAGGGCCAAAGGCCATTTCTGAGACACAAGTCTCTGCTTTCGTGTGGTTATTTGACGGAGTAAGCACTGTGCTGAGGTTGGGGAGAGGTGGTGGGAGGATGTTTCTAAAGGCATGTGTTCACATTCCAAAGTCTCACAGGGATGCTGTGGCTTTTCTGCTTAATTAATAACAACAAAGACAACTTTCTATTGTTCTAAGGTCTTTTTGATATGTCTGAACACTGAAGCTGATGCATTTGAGGGTTGTATTCTTGGTAAAGGAAAAGGAATTAACAGTTGATGAGACTCTAGGAGACACTTTACCAACACTTTTCCTATGACTGGCCACCATGCTGCAAGGCTCCTCAGAGTACCAACAGCATTTGTCTTCTGTATTCTGGGGGCAGGGTACGGGGGTGTGGATGGCATTCATATAGAATGTACTATGAATGCCCCCCACCCCCAGTGGTGAAGGAGGCAGTATTATGTGTAACTATTTAACTCCTTGGAAACAAAACAAAATTTGTTATTTCCATTTTAAGTGTAAGGAAGCACAACTGTGGAGAGATTAAGACATTACTCTGAAGATGTAAACCAAAACAAGTGGTTTTTAGCTCTCTAGAAAGAAGCCATGTGACAGTTTGGTTTACAGCTTTTCTGACTTACCCATGCATATTTTGCATTTTAAATACTCAATTGGACAGCACAGGTATAAACATTTGCATCATTGCAGAAAAATTCTGACAGCACTCTTACAAGATGTCTATTCTCACCTCTTAAAATAAGTCCCTGTATGGGACCAGCAGTTAGCATAATGGCTATGTCACTGGACTTCCATGTAGTCAACCACAGTTCTAGTCTAGGACCCAGTGGCTTAAACTCATACCAGATGCATGTGAATGTATGCCCAGGATCCCGGGAGGAGGATGGAGGGGAAGGGATTGCGGCATGGCCATCCCCCCTGGGGGGTGATTTCTCACTTTCTGTCTCTCTGTCTCTGTCTTTCTGGTGAGCGCACACGCCCTGTAGTTAAAACCTCTCCCCAAAAAATAATCATAATAATTCCCTGTATGAATAATTCCAAAATTATTACTCAACTGCTCCTTCTTCCTGTCATGTTTTTAAAAATATTTTAACTATAATAAAATTCACACTCTAAAATGCACCATTTTAGAGTATATAATTTAGTATTTGTTCATAAGGTTGTGTAAGAATTAGCATATCTAATTCCATGCCAAAATGTCCCCCCAACTGATGAAGAGATAAACAAATTGTGGTATATCCATAGAGTAGAATATTAGTCACTCAAAAAAGAGACTCTGTACCTGTAAACAAGCATTCCCATTCTTCTCTCCTCACAGTAATGCCCAGAAACCACTAATTTACTTCTGTCTCAGAATTTGGCTATTCTGAACATAGTACATAAATGGAAATAGGCAACATCTGGTCTTTCATTTAGAATGTTGTTTTCAAGGTTCGTCCATGTGGCAGCATGTATGAATATTTTATTCCTTTTTATGACTAATATTCTACTATATAGATATGCCACAATTTATTTATCCATTCATCAGTTGGTGAACATCTGGGCTGTTTCTACATTTTTGCCATTATGGAGACTGCTGCTATGAACATTTATGTACAATTTTTGTATGAATATGTTTTCAGTCTGTTGGGTATATACCTAAAAATGGAAATGCTGGGTCATATGAAACTCTATTTAACTTTCTGGGGGACTGCCAAACTGTTTTTTGTAGTAACTGTACCATTTTACATTCCCACCAGCAATGTATGAGCGTTTTAATTTCTCTACACCCTCATCACTTTTTTTCCTGTCTTTTTTATTATAGTCATCCTAGTGGATGTGAAGTGTATCTCACAGTGGGTTTGAGCTACATTTCCCTAATGATGTTAAGCATCTTTCTGTGTGCTAATTAGCCTTTTTAAAAATATGTACATCTTCTTTGGTGGGGTATTTATTCAAATATGTTGCCCATTTTTAAAAATTTTATTTATTCATTTATTTTATTTCAATTTGACGAGAGAGAGAGAGAGATAAAGCAAGCCGTGTCCCTGTTGACCAGGACTCAAACCATGGTCAACCATGTGGGAGTGTCTAGCACCTTAACCACCATGCCACCTGCTGGTCCCGTGTTGCTCATTTTTTAAAACTGGGTCTTTTGACTTGTTTAGTTTAGCCTTAAGGGTTCTTTAACTATTTAGGATACTAGATTCTTATCAGATATATGATTTGCAAATATTGTCTCATTCTGTGGGTTGTCTTTTCCCTTTCTTTATAGTGTTTTCTGATGCAGATTAGTTTTAAATTTTGATGGCATCCAACCAATCTATTTTTTCTTGGTTTCCTTGGCTTTTGATGTCATATCTCATAAACTATTAGCTAGTACAAGATCATGCAAATTTACAACTGTGTTTCCTTTAGAAAGTTTTATAATGTAAGCTCTTATATTTAGGTCTTTTTGTAGATGGAGGATTTTGCTTTACATTTTAATGACCGTGAAAGAGTGAGAGGAAGAGGGAGAGAGAAGTATTTTTGACCACTTCACAATCCTCTTGCTCAGCCTCCCAATTAGCTAAGACCCCAGGCACATGTCATTGAGCCCCCTATTTTAGGTTGGGCCAGGAACCAAACCTGGACCTCCCATGCAACCGCAGCCACCATGCAGCGGCACTGCCCTCTCACTTGTACTGCTGTGGCCAGGCCAACCATTATCATGCGTTTTCAAACTGAATTTAAATGTGGTTAAAAAAGGTATTTATTATACATTTAAATTTGTATTCTATATGTTAAATAAAAGGAAAAACTATTGCAAATTATATATCTATATGATATGATTTGCTAACCTATAATACTGAAGCCTCTTTTACTCATTGCTAATGTTTCAGTGTGTACTTTCATTAAATTACTAATTTTTATTTTAAATATTTTTTAGAGATTCTTTTTTCCTATAGGGCTCATGCCCTCACCAGAGAGAGAGAGAGAGACAGAAACAGAGAGACAGAAAGCGAGAAATCAGCCCCCATGGAGCTATACCACAATTCCCTCTACTCCATTCTCCTCTTAGGATTTTTGTGCACACACATACATGCACCTGGTGTGAGTTTCAAACCTCCAGATCTGGGACTTGAACTGCAGTCAGCCATGTGGGAGTCCAGCAACATTACCATTACCCCATCTACTGGTTCCTATTTCTAATTTTTGTAGAGATTTTTGCTGTAGGGCTTTTGCACTCGTTGGAGAGCCAGAGAGACACAAAGTGAGAAATCATCCTCCAGGGGTGATGGCCGTGCAACAATCCCTTCTCCATTCTCCTATCAAGATTTTGGGCATGCACACACACACACACACACACACACACATGCACGTCTGGTGTTGAGTTTCAAACTGCTGGGTCTGGGACTTGAACCATGGCAAACCACGTGGGGTTCCGAGTCTTAACCACTAAGCCACCTGCTGGTCCTGAAATTCCCCTTTTTAAAAATGTTCCATTCTAGGGACCAGCAGTTGGCGTAATAGCTATGCTGCTAGACTTCCATGTAGTTGACCGTGGGACCGTGGTTTGAGTCCCAGACCTGATGGCTTAAACTCACACTGGACACGTGTGTGTGCGAGCCCAAGATACTGAGAGGAGAATGGAGGACATCTCAAAAAAAAAAAAAAAAAAAAAAAAAAAAAAAAGTTCTATTCTAGGACCAGCTGGTGGCATGGTAGTTAAGGCAGCTGGATTCCATAAAGTCAACTACTCGGTTTGAGACCCAGACCCAACAACTTGAAAAATACATTGGGCATATGTGCGTGCATGTCCAAAATCCTGAGAGGAGAACAGAGGAGGGACTGTGGTGTGGCCATGTCATCCCCATGGGGGATGCATTCTCACTTTCTCTTTTTCTCTTCCTTTCTCTGGCAAGCACATGTGCCCTATAGCAAAATTACAACAACAACAAAAAAGTTACATTCTCTGAGAACATATTCACAATACAACATGCACAAGATTACACATAGTATATCAAATAAACATATTTAGAGAAAAAGAATAAAAGGAAATTCACCAAAATGTCAGGTTCTTAATCTCTGGATTGTGGGATTATTGATTATTTTTTTGCTTTCTGCAGTGAACATGAATTGCCTTTATAATTAAGTAAAAAATTATTTTACAGAAAAGAACTTTCATGAACTCGAATGGATTGTTCTTTTTGCTCCTTAAATTTGTGATGATTGGGACCAGCAGTTAGCATAATGGCTATGTCGCTGGACTCCCATGTAGTCGACCGCAGTTCGCATCCTGGACCCCATGGCTTAAAACTCACGCCAGGCGCTTGTGGTGTGTGCGCCCAAGATCCCGAGAGGAGAATGGAGGAGAGGGGATTGCGGCGTGGCCATCCCCCCTGGGGGGTGATTTCTTGCTTTCTGTCTCTCTGTCTCTCTCTGTCTGTCTGGCGAGCGCACGCACCCTCTAGCAAACACCTCTCCAAAAAAAAAAAAAGTTTGCGATGATTAAAAAAAGAAAACTTAGTGTGTCAGCTTGTTCCCAGGCCTAGTATGAGATGCTTTACATGCAGCTCAAAACCTGTAGAACAATTACCTTAGTTTTGTTTTATTGAAAAATAAATAATATTTTATCTTGGAGTCTCCAAGATAAAAGCACGGAAGTATGGAGAAAGATGAGAGAGAAAAGAAGTAAAATCTTAAAGAGAATTTAAAGCAAGTAGAAGAAAAACCTGGCAAACTCTGTTCTTCATTTGTCCTAGCAGTCCTCGAGGTAATGCCTTATCTCTCTTCAATGTTCCTTCCTACAGCAAGTTCCCACTGTAGTTGCCCGTGGGACGGTGGTTTGAGTCCCAGACCTGATGGCTTAAACTCACGGTCAACTACATGGGAGTCTAGCAGCATAGCTATTACGCCAACTGCTAGTCCCAAGTTCTCTTTAACTCAGCTCAAATGTTTCTTCTTGAGAGAAAACTTTCTAGACACTGCCCTATCATCATGCTCTCACCCTAGGAGGTCTCAGAGCTTAGCACGCCCTGAGAGACAGCATTTGTTGGGAGGGATGTATTATGACCTTTTTTTTTTTTTCTTTTTAAACAAGTCTGTCTGCTCTGGATTAGGGTTCTGGATATCAGCAACCTAACTGTTTCATGCTAGATCCCAAATAGGGCCTAACCTGAGCAAAACTCAGGGGATGCTATGCTGAATACCTCAAAACTGACCTCATTTTGTTCTACCCTCTCTACACCCTTGCCTTCTTAGCTGTGTGCCACAAGCTAGCTTTAATTCTCTTCCTCAAACACACCTGATTTCCCTCACTCAGAGCCCACTCGTGACACTTCCCGCAGTCACGTTCAGGAGAGATGCTCTGACGTTATCTTTAGATCAACAGCGTACCCACAGAAGCTGGCTGCCTGATCGCCCTCCATGTCCGTTAGCTGTCTCCTGACATTTATCACTCTGAAAAGACCCTGATGAATACCCTTTGGTTGTGGGACAGAAGGCAGACAAAGCCCCGAGGGGGCTTAGGGGCCGGTTTTGAAGCTGCCCCGGGGGTCCCTGGCAGAGCTACCGTCAAGGCTTACTGGGAAGAGGCAGAAAGTTGAGGCGCCCAGGTGCCACATTCCAGGGCCTACCAGTAATAAGTGACTGTGCAGGCCGCGCACACCCGCTCGGCCGGGGCTTCGCACACCTCACAGCAGAGCCGGCGCCCCTTTGGCACCGCCAGCGGGTAGATCACGTTCATGTTGCAGCCAGCGAGGTCGGTCTCTACGACGGTTGCCAGGTAGGACACGCTGTAGCCCCGAGTCACGTGACGACCGCAGGGCAGCCGGTGGGCAATATTTCAGGGGCAACGCAGAGGGCGTAGCTCGACTAATATCGGATGTCTATTTTGAGGTGAAAAGAAAAAAGTACAAATTCCACAAATCCCCAAATTTAAATGTCCGAAGGCCTTAACGCGGAGAGAACCCAAGTTCAAGGAGGTCTGTACGGTGACCGCTAAGGGTCAAGCAAAGCCAATTCTTCACCGAGGCTAGGAAACTAACATGAAGGTATGTGTACCCGGTCAAAAATACCCCTCAGGGCACAGTCACTTCCGCTGGACTCTGGGGAAGAACCGCGCATTTCTAGACTTGGCGACACGGGGACCTACGGTCCCACGTAGCAGCAGTGAACCGAGTAGAGGCTGCGCGCCGAGCAGGTACCGGGCGGGGGCGTGGCGCCGGCGGCCGCGGCGCGTGCGCAGGCGCACGGGGCGCTCCGGGGCTCATGGCGGAAATGGACCTGGTCGCCGAGTTCCCCCAGCCTGCCGGCGCTGCGCGCTGGGCCGAGGTTATGGCTCCCCCCCCGCCCCGGGCGGGGGGGCCGGGGGC
>NW_006203607.1:32740-57018 GCF_000334495.1 Tupaia belangeri chinensis | reverse complement strand
CCACCTCGGCCGAGGCCTTCCTGGCCGCGGGCTACGGGGTCTTGTTCCTGTACCGCGCTCGCTCCGCCTTCCCCTTTGCCCACCGTTTCCCACCCCAGACCTGGCTGTCCGCCCTGCGGCCTTCCCGCTCTGCCAGTTCGGGCGTGCTGAGCCTGGAGGCCGAGGAGAATGCACTCCCGGGCTTCGCAGCGGCTCTGCGGAGCTACCAGGAGGCAGCGGCCGCCGGCACCTTCCTGGCTGTAGAGTTCACCACTTTGGCAGACTATTTGCATCTGCTACAGGCTGCGGCCCAGGCGCTCAATCCGCTAGGTGCGTGCCCTAGGAGTCAGTCCGGGGTTTACCTGGAGGCAGTCTTTCTCTGCAGCCACTTACTATCTTAGCTTCTGCTTACCCACTAGTCTCGCTGCCGTGCACCAACTTGAAAGGGAGCTGACCCCACAACCCTCCCCAATTTCTTACACCTTGTGTTTTTCGTTGCAGGCCCTTCTGCGATGTTTTACCTAGCTGCGGCCGTGTCAGATTTCTATGTTCCTGTGTCTGAAATGCCTGAACACAAGATCCAGTCATCTGGGGGCCCACTGCAGGTGATGGGCGGTTCTCTTCCAGAGATCTGATCCCCTATAACCAGTCTTGGGTTAATTTCCTCTTGATCTGGAGATGGCCTTCCCGCATTTTATATGCGCTAGGCACTGGGGATACAGAGATGAATAAGACACCGCCCTCCCTCAAGGACCTCACAATCTAGTGAGGGAGCTGGACACAGACATAATTACAGTACAGAGTGATAAATGCTCTAGTGGAGGTATGTACAAAGTGCAGGCAGATCATGGGGCGAGTGAATCGGGGGAGTCAAGGACTGCTTCCTGGACATGACTGGAACTGGGATTTTAAAAAGGAGCAGAGGGTATACCAGACAGAGAGAAGGTCATTCCAGGTGGAGTGCACAGTAGGAGTTTGGAAATGGGCAGTGGGCTGTGAATTGAAGTCCTGTGGTAAGATGGGAGAGCAGACTGAAGAGACTGCTTGCTTCTAGGAAGACATGGCATTCCTTCTTAAGGAGTTTGGACTTTAGCCTGTGGAGAAAGGGACTTTTAAGTAGGAGGGTGAGATAAATGTTTTGTTTGGGAAGAGCATTCTGGCATCAGCATGAAAGGTGAGGTAGGAAGAGAATAGAGGGAGTAGATTAGTTGGGGGTTGTTTAAGGAAGAGGTATGTGGAGGGTAGTTGAGATCTTGAGATGATATGGCTTCTTGGAACCTTAGGGAGTTCTTAGTCATTTATTGGGTGATACAAGTAGAATTTAAATATGGGAAGCTCTACCTGCAGTGCACTTACTGACTGTGGGATAGTTCATTACTTCAGCAAATACTTATTGAGTGTATGCCAGGCATTGTAGGTACTGGAGGTGAAAAGAAACCCAGCCCTTATGTTGCCTGCACTCTACAGGGAGACAGTCAAATTCAGTTGCCCAGTATGTGTCTCCCCACTGGTCTCTTCTCAGAGGTAATTGATCCATGGATACAGTTGTTTATTTGGTGCTTGACTGGGTGGCAGGAGAGTCAGGAGCTACCTCTTCTTCCTGTTGGTGACGTCACTCTTCACTCCCCATAAGTCAGATACATACTATGTTCAGTAGTGATAAATGTTAAGGAGAAAGTTACCGTGAGGAACTGGTATATCATTGCTAACAGCTTTCTTAGGGGAAATTCTGCTGATGAGCTTAGTGATTTCATACTTTTGAAACTCTGGGATCTTTTGTTTATCTTATATTTTAAATTGTATCTTGAAAGTATGCAGAACAATTGAACATTTTCCTTGGAAGTGATTAGGAATTAGGGACCAGCAGTTGGCGTAATGGCTATGTCGCTGGACTCCCATGTAGTTGACCGCGATTCAAGTCCCAGATCCAGAAGCTTGAACTCAACGCCGGGCGCGTGTGTGTGATGCCCAAGATCCCGAGAGGAGAATAGAGGAGAAGGGATTGCTGCGTGGCCATCCTCCCTGGGGGGGTGATTTCTCACCTTCTGTCTCTCTGTCTCTTTCTGTCTTTCTGGTGAATGCATGCACCATATAGCAAAAACCTCTCCAAAAAAAAAAAAAAAGAAAGAAAGAAAAAAAAGTGATTAGGAATTGGGCAGTAGGATTTTTTTAAAAAAGAATTATTTATTTAACTTTATTTATTCATTCATTTATTTTTAATTTGACCAGAGAGAGAGAGTGCAAGAAGTGAGAGAGCAAGCCACCAGGTCCGAGACTCAAACTGTGATTGCCCCTGTGGGAGTGTCCAGTGCCTTAACCACCAAATCACCCATTGGTCCCTGGGCAGTAGGAGTTTTGATCAAGTGAAAATAAGGAAAATCTGTTTCTTCAAAACTAAGTAATGTTTGGACCAGCAGTTAGTGTAATGACTATGTCGCTGGATTCCCATGTAGTCAACCATGGTTCGTGTCCCAAACCCAGTAGCTTAAACTCACACCGGGTGCGTGTGCGTGTGTGCCCAAGATCCCAAGAGGAGAATGGAGGAGAAGGGATTGCAGCATGGCCATCCGCCCTAGGGGGTGATTTCTCATTTTCTGTCTCTCTGTCTGGCGAGCGCACGTGCCCTATAGCGAAAACCTCTCCAAAAAGAAAAAAAAAGAAAGAAAAAATTAAGTAATGTCACAAGTAACAAATCTCAAATGAAATCCAGTAACTGTGCTACCAATGCAAGAAATGTTTTAGGCTAAGAAGTTAAAAATCCAAATTCGGGGGCCAGCAGGTAGAGTAGTGGGTATGTTGCTATACTCACATAACCAACCACAGCTTGAGGCCTGAACTCAGTGGCTTGAAAAATCACACCAGACATGTGTGTGTGCCCAAGATTTTGGGAGGAGAATGGAGAAATAGGGATTGTGGTGTGGCCATCCCCTGGGGGGTATTTTCTCCACTGTCTCTGTCTCTCATGTAAGTACACACTCCCTAAGGCAAAAATGTCTAAAATTAAAAAAAAAAAAAAATTTCTAACTTCATTTGGGCTTTTGCCAAAGTAATACTTGCATGAACAGATTGATTGTATTTATTTATTGAAGGTTAGGGTTTAAAAATGAAGGGGAATGTTTGAGAAAATATAATGCTGTTCTTTAAAGTTCTGTCAGTAGTGATGAGGATGGTTCAATAGGGCATGTGTGCTCGCTGGAGAGGCAGAGACAGAAAGCAAAAAATCACCCCCAGGGAGAATGGCCATGCTGCAACTCCTCCTCCATTCTCTTCTCGGGATTATGGACATGCATGTACACACGCCTGGCTTGAGTTTAAGCTGCTGGATCCAGGACTTGAACTGTGCTTGACTATGTGGAAATCCAACATCGTAAGCGTTATGCCATCTGCTGGACTCAAGCTAAGGCTTTTAAACTAAACATTTAAAATGCTTAGAGAAGTTTGATGACTCAAAAATTAAATTTAAGGCAAAAATCTGAGTTCCCATTCCTTAGTTTCCTGTGAGATTGACCTTGTAGGGTGTGACCATTATTTGCTTACTAAGCTTTTCTTTTTCCAATACAGATAACAATGAAGATGGTGCCAAAGATGCTTTCTCCTTTGGTTAAAGATTGGGCTCCCAAGGCATTTATAATTTCCTTTAAGTTGGAGACTGACCCCTCCATCGTAATTAGTCGTGCTCGGAACGCTTTGGAAATTTACCAGCATCAAGTGGTGGTGGCTAACATCCTTGAGTCACGACAGTCCTTTGTGGTTATTGTAACCAAAGACTCAGAAACCAAGTTACTGCTTTCAGAGGAAGAAGTAGAAAATGGCATAGAGATAGAAAAGAAGATAGTGGATAATCTTCAGTCTCGACACACAGCTTTTATATGTGACAAAAACTGAAGTAAAAAGCCTTTACAGGATCAGAAATTATTCAGTGGACCAGGGCTCTTACAGATGGTGAGAACTAGAATCAATCCTTTGCCCTCCTAAGGACAGAGAAAATGAAGGGAGGGGAGAAAGCTGTGGTGTGCAGGCACATATATTGACCGTTGGAATTTGTCTTTTAATGACGGAACCACCTGACATACTGGAATGTCATCTTGATTTCACAATTGAACACTAGACCTGTTTCTCACCTTTGAAAAAGGAGCTTTCTGGGAATTATATATTCCTCAAAATATATTTGGGAGCCTGAATATTAGCCTTCTTCATACTATAAAAAAAGGATGATGGATGCATGAGTGGTCATGCTTTGAAGATCAAATATTTGTTGGGTGCCTACTATGTGCAGGCCCTGTACTGAGCTATTAGGATTAAAAAGATGAATAAACATGTCTTTGGGAAACGGATGTATTTTTAAAAAGTGCAATAAAGTGTGTGCCCAAAAGCTGACACAATGGGAAGGATGGTTTTTTTTTTTTTTGAAATTTTTCAAAGATGGGAGTAGGGGAAAAGGATACCTCACCATAAGGTTGTAAACTGGCCAGCTTCCCACTACATTTACTTTTGCTTCTTGTCCTAGATTCATTCCATGTTTGCGTAACAATTTCTCTCTCAAATATTAGGATTGCTGTTAGGCAAACTTAATGTGACTTTCTACCTGGGATCAGGCAGGAGCCAATTGGTAACCCCTGCCTAAAGGGAGGGAAGCATATATAGGGTTGCTGGAAAAGTCATGACCATTTTTGCATAGAAAAACAGAAAAGTACCTCATGATTTTTTCTGATGACCCAGTTGTATGGGCTTTGGATTCAACTTAGCCAGCTATGCCACCTATTAGCTTTATAAACTTAGACACCTGCCTTAACCTGTTTCCTCATCTATAAATGGGATAATCTCTCTGCAAAGTAATGCCACTTGTGAAGAGTAAATAAAACAGTGAAGATAAACTGTTAGTCTGGTACCTGACAATTCACACTCCATAAATGGTTGCAGTTATTTCTCTCACTTAGCAAGGCTGCGTATGCCAATGCCCTGCTTGATCCTTGAGTCCTTAAGTATCCTTGAGAAACTTTGAAAGCTTCATTCACTATTTTGAGTTTGGGAGTCGGAGTGTATAGCAGCTTACTGGAGAAAAGTCTCGAGTGACCTGTAGCGTGGTCTACAGTGCAGTATGGAAAACCACAGAAGCAGGTACTGCGTTTCACATAAATAATTGACTTAAAATCCAGTGCATTAGCTGGCTCGTTGGCACAGCAGTTAAGCTCTGCTGGATCCCACATAGCTGACCAAGATCTGAGTCTGCCCCTCTCCCTTCCCCTGTGTCTTGCCAGGATCCTGATGGCATGGAGACTGGAATGATTTCTGCCCTACTGGGGGATAGGCATTCTCCTTGTGTGCCCTTTATATTTACTTACATACTTAAAATTCATAATACTTCATGGAAGGCTAGCCTCATGTGTCCTATCGATAATAGAGGTACAATAAATTTTAATTGAGATTTGAACAGATTGCCAAGATAGACTGAAATACTTCATTTAAGTCACAAAGTGTGTCCCTGAGCACGGGAAGAATAATTGCAGCAGTCACTGTGAGCAAAGATTTCAAGTCCAGCTGATAAAACCTCAAAAACAACTAGTTTTGTCAGCAGTGCCTGCAATACTGAAGGGGTAGGAATAAAAGGTTTCCTTCCCTGCATCATATCATCATGTGGGTGATGACTGTCATAATCATCTTTGGGTATAAAATAGGATGAGCAAGGTTAAAGCTTATAGTGACCTTAATGTTGGGTTTTACTTCCTTGGAAATAATTTTGTATCCTATTTTGTTAATGTTTAGAAATAACCAACCACTAAGTGGAGTTAAAGTATTTTCCACTTCAGTTTAGTCTCTATTCAGAGCAATTAAAAACAGAATATGTGGGGACCAACAGGTGGTATGGTGGTTAGGGCACCAGATACTCCCACATGGCTGACCATGATTCAAGTCCCAGACCTAGCAGCTTGCTTTCTCACTGTCTCTCTCTATCAAATTAAAATCAAATGAATGAGAACCAGCAGTTAGCGTAATGGCTATGTCGCTGGGCTCCCACGTAGTCGACCGCGGTTCGTGTCCCGGACCCGGTGGCTTAAAAACTCACGCCGGGCACGTGTGCATGCGTGCCCAAGATCCCGAGAGGAGAATGGAGGAGAAGGGATTGCGGCGTGACCATCCCCCTCTGGGGGGTGATTTCTCGCTTTCTGTCTCTATGTCTCTCTCTGTCTGGCGAGCGCACGCGCCCTACAGTGAAAATCTCTCCAAAAAAAAAAAAAAATCAAATGAATGAATAAATAGAATTAAATAAATCTTTAAAAAACAGTGTTTGCAAGCTGAATGATGTATAGTGATTGAATGTATAAAAAATAAGTATTTGTACAAGTAAAAATTCCAGGAGTATGTGTGTGTTCTTTTTATTAGTAAATGGAAGTGTGTAAAGAAAAGGAACATGGGGTAATGGTTACATCGCTGGATTCCCATGTAGCTGACCATGGCTCAAGTCCTGGACCTGTGGTTTAAAACTTACCAGGCCCATGTGTGTGTGTGTGTGTGTGTTCCCAAGATCCCAGGCTGAGAATGGAGAAGGGATTGTGGCTTGACCATCCCCCCCAGGGGGTGACTTCTCACTTTCCCTATCACTCTGTCTGGCTTGCTCTATGTTCCCATGAGATGCTTAAACTGGTAACTAGGAGTTAAGTGGCTGCAGGTGGTGGTGATGATGAGCATTTTTAGACTGGAGGAAGAAAATATGGTGCAAGAGATATGGTGCCAAAGAAAGGAGTTGAAGCACTTGTAGAAAGTAAAGGGGAGGGACCAGCAGGTGGTGGGGTGGTGGTTACATTACTGGGCTCCCATGGCCCCAGACCTGGCAGCTTAAAACTCACACAGGGTGCGTGCCTAAAATCCCAAGAGGAGATTGGAAGAGAAAGAGTTGAGGCATGGTCATTCCCCTGGAGGGGAGGTGGTTTTTTGCTTTCTGGCTCCAGTGAGCATAAGCCTTTTAGCAAAAATCTCTATTAAAAAAGAAAGAAAAGAAAAGTAAAGGGGTAAGAGGTGTAGTGGTTAGGATGCTGGACTTCCATGTGGTTGACCACAGTTGGAGTCCTAAACACAGCGGCTTGAAACACTGGGTGTGTACGTGTGCATGTGTGCCCAAAATCCTGAGAGGAGAGTGGAGGAGAAAGGATTGTAGTGTAGCCATGGGGGTGGGGGGTATATTTCTCACTTTCTCTCTCTCTGGCCAGTGTATGCACTCTATAGCAAAAATCTCTCTCAAAAAGAAAGAAAGAAAGAAAATAAGGGGAATAAGGGGTAAGATATTTACATAACTAGCATATATAGAGCCAGCAAAGGTTTGAAAAGTAACCTTTTAGGGAACTAGAATAAGACCAAGAAATGCAAATAGTGTCTGCGATTCCAAAACGAGTAAACTTGAGCTGAATTTTGTAATATGGGCACCTAGAAAGATGATATAAATTGTTTATGTTAAATTTTATACCATTTATACATGGGAAATAA
Source organism: Tupaia belangeri chinensis (assembly GCF_000334495.1). Classification (NCBI taxonomy): domain Eukaryota; kingdom Metazoa; phylum Chordata; class Mammalia; order Scandentia; family Tupaiidae; genus Tupaia; species Tupaia belangeri. Next base: position 49,560 of record NW_006203607.1, on the reverse strand, counting down.
GGTCCTCTTGAACTAAATTTTCAGTCCTTAGGTTTTCTACAGAGCTTCAGCCTAGTCAAGTCCGGTTTCTTCACTTCTATAAGTTTGTTCCAAAAGTATTGATTTATCTTAGGTGCCCCAGGTAGTTAGTGACAGATCTGGGCATTAAATTCAGAGCTCTTGCTCTAGCACCTCAGCCGTTCTAAGAATAAAGTAAATTCTAGGGGTGGAGGAAAAACCCTAAGGCTAGTAGGTCACAGCGCTAGACAAGACGCGGTGGAAAACTATTTGAGAACTAGAACGCCCGCTGACCAACGCAACGCCTAAATTGCAAACGCTTGCTATCCCGTTACCATGGTTACTGCCTTCTCCAGGGCCGGAGGAATGACCCGTACTACCGATTGGACAGGAAAAGACCCACCCCACGACGCGAAGGCCAATGGTGCGCGCCGTAAAGACAGTCCTCACAGGAAGAGCAGACCTGGCGCCAATGGCGTGCGTCGTCTCTATGGTTCCCGCCGGAAGGACGCCTCTGCGTCTGGGAGCGAGCGCGGTTGCTATGACTCCCGGGGCTCTGCAGGCACCAGCCGCTTGCAGCTGAGGGCGCGGAGCCGAGCGACCCCGGGCCTTCCCCTCACCCTTCAGGAGAAATTCTCCATGCCGGTGCCGGGTTCCCACCTCAGCCCCGAGGAGGAAAGCCCCGGCTCCCCTCTTTTCCTGCTCACCAGGTCTTTTGGGTTAGCCAGCATGTCCAGATATTAAAGAGGAGAGCCCCTCCTGGCCCTGGCCTCGCGCGGCCGGGGCTGCAGTGGTTCTGCCCGAAAGATAAGCGGGTTTCTCCCCGACCCACCTGCCGCGGGCATTTATCGCAGGCTGCCCCCCTTAGAGCGCGCGCAGAACCCTCTCCTTGAGGTAGGTGGGCATTCCTTGCCCCATGCAGGCCTGGACAGACGACTGCGCCCTAAGGTGCGGGCCACGCCAAGGTCCACGGAGGCACTGCCGTCCCCCACTTGCCCGCCCGTGAACAAAAGAGCTGCTGTTTTCTGCGGTATTGGCCGATGTTCGTCGTGCAGAGCCTTGAATCCTGATGAAGCTTTGGAGGCCTTTTGTACCCTCGGCATCAGAGGTCAAGTCAGTTACCCTCTGCCTTTCAAGCCTTTCTGATCTCATCCACTTCGCTCATCGCTCCGACCTCCAGTGTTCTCATCCTGCTCATTCCACAGCCATTCTCACCTTTCCCTTCCACCCTGCACATTATCGAATGTCCTTTCGTCTCCACCATCTCTGATTTCCTGCTGCAATGCTTTGCGTAGCTAAGTATTTCACATTGTCCAGCTCTGGAATCACTGGGGACACTTTCTTGATTTCTCTGTACTATGGCAAACTTTCTGGCTTGGGTACACGAGAGACTAGAATGGAAACGTGCCCATTGGTAAATATAAAAATTAAGTTACTGCAGGCCTAGTGTGTTTTCAAAAGAGAGGTAAATTCAGAATTGCAATATTGGGTGTATTTCAGGCTTATATAAGAAAGGAAGTTGCTGTTGTGTAAATGGATTAGTGATGTGTTCATACATGTGAAAAGCTCATTCAAAATGATCATGCAACAGAAGATTTCAACTTTAAGCCCATAGGACACAGCATCTGGGAATAAGAGAATTTTCTGGAGAGAAAATCCTTGAAAACAGTTCGTATGTTTCCTTATCATATCATTTTCTAAATCAGAAACATTGTGATGTGTGTGATCCAAGGAACAAAAACACCATAATGTAATTACAAATAAGTATTTTTGTCAAGGGAGCAGATTTAATAGTCTTAGACTAGAACAAAAAAAGAGTCTTAAATATAGCTCCAGTCTAGGAAGAGGGATCTGAATATCCAAAGTATATGGAAATATAAGCAGCATGATGGGAATCAATAAGTATGAAGGCGTAATATAAAAGAGTGGCCGAAGATATGGCTGGAGAGACAGGCGGGAACCAGATTGTGAAGAATCTCTGGTGCCAAACTAAGGGATTGATTTTTTTCCTGAAAGCAATGAGAATGTTAAACAGTAAGTGATTTATATTCAGAAGAATCAGTCTGAGAGCTTTACAGAGCGCAGATTGGATGGGGGCCAATCCGGCAGCCAGAACATCAGTTAAGGATGCTATGACTCTAAACTGAGCAAATAGTGAAGAGAGCCTAGACGAAGGCAGCAACTGTAGATGTGGAAAGGGTGAATTAGAAAATGACAAAAGTCGTAGAATCTACAAATTCAATGGCTGGTTGTGCATTAGCATAGGATGAATAAGAAGTAGAGGTTAAGGTTGACTCCTAGGTTTTTGGCTTGGGAAACTATATTGATGATGATTTTAGCTGTAGAATGCAGGAGGAGGCGAAAGGATGAGTGAATTGTTTCAGCTAAGTTCACTAGATGGTTGCTCATGCAATAGTCTTACAATTTTTTATTGTCTTTCTAACGTACATATCATCTCCCCTGGAATTTTCATCTCTCACAAATCTTTGCTTAAAAGGTAGGTGTCAGTGGCCTTATTTGTACCCCTACTTACAGCCCATTCCATTCACAATGAGGAATACGTAACTAACTTTAGAGAGGGATCCATGATTCATTGGATGAGCTATAATTAATAGTCTCTCTTTCAAAAATCTGAACTAAGATACAAAGACAGAAATGGGCCAGCCATGGTAATGTGCAGATAGTGCCACTGTTTGGGGAGCTGGAAGGTGCATGGAGACCTAGGTTCGCTTCCCAGGTCAACCTGAACATACTAGATACAGTTGTGATGCCTATAATCCTTGCTAATTGGGAAGGAACATCGTGACACAGCAAGATCCTGTCAGAAATACTGTCTCTGTTTCTCTCTTAAAAAAAAAAAAAGATGTAAATGGCTTAATCTAAAAATTCACATAGGCTCAGGACTTGAGTAGCTGTTCTCAGCCTTGCCAATGAGCAAGCAAAGTCATTCATGTAGAGAAACAAGAGGAGCAGACTCACAGGGAAATCCAGAGATGAAAGATCTTGAGGATCAGGAGAGATTATTAATGCTATCCAGTTCCATATCCTGCTCCTTTCCAGTTCCATTAGCCATGTTGAGTTTCCAGCATATGTCCTGTATCTTATTCTACAGGATAAGAGCCTACAGAAGTTGCGATTGGCTGGCTGTGAGGGACAAAAGAGCTCAAAATAATAATGGCTTGAAAAAGAGATATACTTCTCACATAAAAGTCAAAAAGAAAGCAGTCCCTAACTGGTAGGGTAGTATCTTGAAATGGTCAGAGATGGAGGTTTCCTCTTTCATGATGTTCTATCATCCATGGTATGCGGCTTATGGCTTCCACTCTGTGGTGTCCAGGATGATTGCTCAAGCTATAACTCTCCTGTCTGAATTCCAGCCATTGGAAAGAAGGGAAAAGCAAGGAAGGGGACATCCCGTTTCTTTAAGGACATTTCCTGGAAGCAGCACACAATTCCATGGACATCCTGTTAGATGTCACATAACTATTTCTAACAGTAAAACTCTTTGTTCAGTTAAAAAACAAAAAACAAAAAACAAACAAACAAAAAACCCGTCTGGGACCAGCATATGGCAAATGGTTACGCCACTGGACTCCCACATCGACAACCATAGCAAAAGTTCTGGACCTAGTGACTTGAAACTCACACTGGACATGTGTGAGTGTGTGCCCAAAATCCTGAGGAGAATGAAGGAGAAAGAATTGCAGCCTAGCCATTCCCCCTAGAGAGTGATTTCTCTCTGCCTTTCTCTGTCTCCAGCAACTGCATGCGCCCTCTAGCAAAAACAATCTCTTAAAACAAAACAAAACACCAAAAAAACCCTAAATGTCTTTATCTGTGGAAGAAGAGAAGAATAAATATTTTTATATGTTTTTAAAACAAATTTTTTAAATTTTGGAATAATTTTAGACTTGCAGAAAAGTTGCAAAGATAATACAGAGCGTTTCTGTATATCTTTCCCTTAGTTTCTGCAATACTGGCATATTTTTTTTCCTTCTGGGAAGAATATTAAAGGACAATTGGTGGGGCCAGCAGATAGTGTAGTGGTTACATTGCTGGACCCCCACATGCCAACTGTGGTTCAAGTCCTAGACCTGATGATTTGACACTCAGACTGGGCATGTGTGCGTGTGTGCTCAAGATCCCAGGAGGAGAATGGAGAAGTAATTGCCTCATGGCCATCACGCCTGGATAGTGATTTCTCACTTTCCCTCTCTCTCCCGTGTACATGCACGCTAAGGCAAAAACAATCTTTAAAAAATGGGAGTTGGGGGGACAACTGGTAGTCTCTGCTACGCTTACTGTATTTGTTCCTATTTTGATGTGTTTCTATTTATTGATAGATCTGGAGCATAGTAGAGATGGATTATTATTTTTTTTTAAGAGAGATTTTTGCTATAGGACGCATGCGCTCGCCAGACAGACAGAGAGAGACAGAGAGATAGAAAGCGAGAAATCACCCCCCAGGGGGGATGGCCACGCCACAATCCCTTCTCCTCCATTCTCCTCTCGGGATCTTGGGCACGCATGCACACGTGTCCGGCATGAGTTTAAGCCACCGGGTCCAGGACACGAACCGTGGTCGACTATGTGAGAGTCCAGCGACATAGCCATTACGCTAACTGCTGGTCCCAAGATGGATTATTATTTAATCCTTCGAACAACCCAATGAGATAGACTTGATTATATACATTTCACAGAGAAGAAAATACGAATTTAAACAAGTTATGTGACTTATCTAAGTAATTCATCTGCAAACTGGTGGCTCCAAGTTTGAACCAGGTTTGTTAGACTTATGCCCAAACTGTTAATACTTGTGGTAGTGAGGGGGCAAAGAGCCAAAGGCAAGGTTTTTGAGAATGCCAGCATTTGAAAGGCCTATGGGGAACACTGAGAAGGGTAAACAAGGGAAGAATCAAAAGAGAAAGTGCTATCAGAGAACAGAGTAGGAAAAACTTACAGGAAAAGAAAGAACAGATGCTGTAGAGAGATGATACATAAAACAAAAGCATGGCCAATTGGATGTCATATTTTGAGTTCATTGTTGACTGATAATTTGAGTATAGTAGTCAGAGCAGAAGACAAAAGGTAAGTGTGGGAGACAAATTGTCCAAAGAGGATCATAGCTAGAAAGTAATATGGCAGGATCAAAGGACAGTTTTTTGTTTATTTCTTCCAGGAGTAGGGCAGAAAGAGACAGACAGGCAGCACCCTCAATAGGTCTTGATGCCATAGTCTACCTATGACTTCAATCAGCCCTGGATCATGGATATATTTATGTCCATTATATTCAGGAAGGTCTTGGGATTTGAACCCAGGACCTTCCCTGGTGGGTCAGCCTCACAGAGCATTGTGTTTTACTATTGCACCGCCATCCAACCCCCTTTTTAAATCTTTGTTTTTAAGATTAGTGGCATCTTGAGCTGAGGGCAAGAGATCATAGAGAAATACTGAACATACCCAAAGGGAAATGTTTCCCTGACGAAACAATATGGGCGTGGTGCCAGTTTAGACTAGCTGCTGGGTGAAAAAGTAGCAGAAGCTGGCAGTGTGTAGAAGGAAGTTTTTCAGGGCTGGGATTTGCAAAGAAGATGGAACAAGGAGCAAGATATTTAGAGGCATTGATAAAAAAATTGTTTTTAATTATCAATGGTTGGGTCTAGGCTTTAGGGAACACATGAAGCCAAAGAGTATCTCATAGTTTCAGAGAGGGTTTAATGATCCAGAGACAGGAGGTCTCACTGTCATCGCAGAATAAGTATAGTTTAAAAGAATAACTATTGTATTTCACCCTATTGGGATGACTTATATGGATGGTCTTATATGAGTTCATGGAAAGTGACCATTACGAAAAGACTATGTACGGATTTCACATTTTTTGCACCCGAATGAACTTGCATTTTAATCCCATAGACAGAAAAGCTTGTATTTGTTTCAAATACTCTACATAACTAGTGGTGTTTGTGTGTGTGTGTGTGTATATATATGTGTATGTGTGTGTATATATATATATGTGTGTATATATGTATATGTGTATATATATGTGTATGTGTGTGTATATATATATATGTGTGTATGTGGGTGTATATATATATATATACACACACACATATATATACACACACATATATCTTGTGTCATCATTTGTTATTTTAAAAGATATGCAGCTGCTGAAAGTTTTAATTTTTTGGTATCGTCAGCTGTTTCATATAAGTGCTCATTTTAACTGAATAACATAAAATTAATAGGAATACTAAAATATACTTTGTGGAGATTCAACTCTATACATTGCATTTTTTTTGTATTCTTCGTTGTGCGTGTGTGTACATACACACATGCTTCTCTCTTCTGACAAGGAAGAACTTTAATTAGAAGACATAATTCATCATCCTGAGAAAGAAGGAATTGACCTCTTGCTACCGTGGAAGAACTTCTCCCTTTGACTTATGGTTATTCCAGCCTTGTGAAGACAGACTGAGGATCGCTACCAGAAATGCCAAAGAGCTTAGAGTGAAGCACATGGAAGAAACGAAGGAAGTAAGAATTAATCACGTGAATTTTAAGATTCTTGTGGTTTTGTCCATTGTGCTTTTAATTGACCCATTAAAAATTAACATTCAAATATCACTGTGTAGTTTGCAAAGCTCTCACTTATTTTTAGGTTTTCGCCATAGTGTGTTTGTGCTTGCTAGAGAGAGAAAGAGACAAAGGGAGGGCGAAAGGAAGAAATCACTCCCCAAGGGGGATGGCCACACCACAATCCCTTCTCCTCCATTCTCCTCTCGGGATCTTGGGCACGCACACACACGTGTCTGGCGTGAGTTTTAAGCCACCAAGTCTAGGACTTGAACCAGAACTGGCTATGTGGGAATTCAGCACTTTAACCACCATGCCATCTGCTGGCCCCTATATATATATATTTCTTTCATGAAACATGGCAATAGTCTGTGTTGGTTTCCTATAGAGCATGTGTACAAGATGTTGTCCAGGGATAACTCGCTTATCCAAACAGGTCTCCTCAAGGTGGTTTTTAATATCTTGGTGAAGTCATCCTTGTTTCAGGGAGCTGACCCTTTACATGACTCTTCCTTGAAGGCTTGGAATCTTTATTAGCATATAATGAGTGTTTTCATTTCTCAAAGAGGGGTTTTTATTAGTCAAACTGATCGAGAAGTTTATAGAAAAACAAACACAGACTTATTAATTGACAACAAGAAATATAAGTGCCAGAGGAGCCAGACACACTTCTAGTGGCTAATGCGTTCTCTTATAGGCACACTTTATGGGAAGCCAAATTTGATTTTATTTTTAAAGATTTTATTTTTAAAAGTTATTTTAATAATTTATCATTATTACTTTTAATAATTTGCTACAGGGCACATATACTCAGCAGAGAGAGACAGAGAGAGGGAGGGGAAAAAAATGAGAAAGTAAGCCTCTAGGTCCAAGACTTGAACCACTCTCAGCCATGTGGGAGTCCAGCTCCTTAATCACCATGCCACCTGCTGGTCCCAAGGGAAGCTAAATTTTAATCAGATGTGTACTTGGTGAACAAATGACCATAGATTTTTGTAGCCCTGACTAAAGTCGTCAGGTTTCCCAACAAGGCTATCTACGCCAGCCCTCATTTCTGGGGAATGACCTCTTATGTCCTAGGACCAGAGTTTGAGTAAGTAATGCCATTTTGGCTCTATTATCACTTTGTGATGTTTCTACCATTGATGAATCTACTTTCCATAATCTTTCTTCTTTTAATGTTTTTTTTTTTCCTTTGAGAGAGAGAGAGAGATGGATCTCCCAGAGGGGCCTGGTCATACTGCAATCCATTTTCTTCCAATTCTCCATCCTGTCAGGATCCTGGGTTTACTTGGGAGCTTCTTGTCGTGTTGCCACCAGGGCCTGGATTTGAACCTCAGTCAACTGTCAGCCTCCTCTGCACAGTGCTTAACCACTGCTCCTAGGGTCCAGCCCCATAGTCTTTCTTTAAACGAGCTGTTAATTATAATAGCCAGCCCCATAGTGCAGCCGTTAAGCACTAAACATTAGAAGCTGGATCCTGGCCATTAGCAGCTAGAAAAACACATTTGGCAGGTGTTGGGTCGTTAGGAAAGTCATGATGCATTTTTGCATAGAAAAATATAGAGGGGCCAGCAGGTGGCATGGTGGTTAAGGCACTGGACTCACCATCGCTGACCACGGTTTGAGTCCTGGACCTGGTGGCTTGCTTTCTGCCTTTCTCCCTTTCTCTCTCTCCCTCTCTCTCTGTCTTTCTCTGGTCAAATTAAATAAAATAATAGCAATATTGATGGATAAAATTAAATAAATAGTTCTTTAGGAGAAAAAGAAGAAAAACATAGAAAAATATGTCAGAACTTTTCCGATGACCCAGTATATGTCAAAAATCCTGATGGGAAGGAGAAATTGAGGAAAACAGATTGCAGTTGACCACACCCTATTGGGAGATACGCTCCCTCTCTCTCTTCCTGGCAATGAAATTAAAATGAGCTAGTAAATTCTCTCAGATTGTCTGGGAATCACTCTGATGTGTTTTCATATCTCAGCTCAGATGAATAACTTGTTGATTCTTAAATTGAGTTATTAGAGGACAATATATTCTTATTATATAATATTCTTCTTAAGGAAGAATGCAGCTTTTTCTTAACAATAGAACATGAATTCTAATATTGGGTATATGGGGGTGAAAAATTGTCTTTAGTTTTGTCTTTTTTGTTTTTAAAGATTTATTTATTTTTATTTATTCATTCATTTATTTTAATTTGACCAGAGAGAGAAAGAGAGAGAAAGTGAGAAAGCAAGCCACCAGGTCCAGGGCTCGAACCATGGTTGGCCATATGGGAGTGTCCAGCGCCTTAACCACCATGCCACCTGCTGGTCCCTTTAGTTTTGCCTTTATGTGTAACTGGGCAAATTACTTAACTTCTTTGAGCTCGAAATTTCTCATCATTAAGATGGGGATGGTAATAGTTTCCTCAAAGGGATTTGTGAAGCCTAACTTCATGTGTAAATCATTTCACTTGGGGACTTGACATCTACCAAGTATTCAATAAATTATAGCTATTGCTAGAAATGGCTATTGTTCCTGCCATTTTATAATTTTAAAAATTACAAAGTAATGGACCAGCAGTTAGTGTAATGGCCATGTGACTGGACTCGCACGTAGTCGACCGCAGTTTAAGTCTTGGACCCAGCAGCTTAAACTCACGCCGGGCACATGTGCATTTGTGCATGCGTGTGTGCCCAAGATCCCAAGAGGAGAATGGAGGAGAAGGGATTGCGGCATGGCCATCCCCCCTGGGGGGTGATTTCTCGCTTTCTATCTCTCTGTCTCTCTCTGTATTTCTGGCGAGTGCATGCACCCTATAGCAAAAACCTCTCCAAAAAAAAAAAAAAGTATTAAGTAATTAAATTTATTCATTTACATTGTCTATAGGGCACATGTGCTCACCAAAGAGAAACAGTGGGTGGAGGTAGGGGGAGGAGATGGAGAAAGCAAGTCACCAGGTTTGGAACTTGAACTGCAGTCAGCCTCACGGGCATCCAGCTCCTTAACCACCATGCCACCTGCTGGTCCCTGTTCCTTCTATTTTAAAGAGGAGTAAATTGAAGCTTACCAAAAAGTGCAAAGTTGCAGTTTCTGTCTTGTATTATGTTATTATGTTACTCAACTTTTGTTCATATTTTGAGAATTTGTCCAATAGATTTCCAAACAGTTAAGTAAAATGCTGTCCACTTTTTTTTTAACAACATGAATCCATTTTTATTCATTATTTTCATTATTTTAAATCCTCGAGGGGTACAACATCACACAGATTCTGTGTCCAATGGCCTTAGCAGGAAGGCTGCTTCAGAATTTGGCTCTAACCATGCCACTGTTCCCATGGGCCCGAGTAACCTTTCCCCAGATTACTCTGGTTTCATTTGGTTTGCCACCAGGAGTCACTGTGTTGTTTTTTGCTTTGTACACATAAACACATCTCTTGCCTAAACAGAATTTCGTTTCATCTTGTGCATAAACACCTTCAATTTTAAGAAGAGCTGTGTGCTCCCTTTGGTTCCTGAGACACCACTTACAGTCAGCAAAAATGGCCTTGGACCACAGCCTTCCAGACCTAGTTGCCTTTTAGAAGTCCTCTTCCCATGGGAGCAGCAGTTAGCATAATGGCTATGTTGCTGAACCACTCCCATGTAACCGACTGTGGTTTGAGTCCCGGATCCGGTGGCTTAAACTCACTCCAGGCACATGTGTGTGTGCATGCCCAAGATCCTGACAGGAGAATGGAGGAATGGAGAAGAAAGGATTGTGGCGTGGCCATTCCCCGTGGGAGTTGATTTCTTGCTTTCTATCTCTCTGTCTTTCTGGTGAGTGCATGTGCCGTATAGCAAAAACCTCTCAAAAAAAAAAAAAAAAAATAGAAGTCCTGTTCCCTGCAGGCCTCCACAGGCTCCAAGATGGCAGGAAGAGGGAAGAGCGTGGTTCACTTATTTTGACAATCTACTTTAAGGTCTGCTTCTAAGCATAATAAGAACTCAATCTCTGCTTTTGGCGCACTGAGTGAATTCTAACTCCTCCCTTTAGTCCTTGTGTGACAAGGTGAGTCCCTCAGGCTCCCTAAGCTTGTTCCTCACCTATAAAGTAGAAGAGTAATAGTCCCATATGCTGGTGGTGAAAAATATTTGGTGCCCTTAATATTGTGTCTACAGGGACCAGCAGATAGTGTAATGGCTATGTCATTGGATTTCCATGTACTCGACCACAGTTCAAGTCCCAGACCCGGCAGCTTAAAAGTCTTGCAGGGTGTGTGTGTGTGCATGCCCAAAATCCCAAGAGGAGAATAGAGAAGAAGGGATGGCAGCATGGTAATCCCCTCTGGAGGGTGATTTCTTACTTCTGTTTGTCTCTGTCTCTCTGGTGAGCACACACACCCTATGACAAAAATCTATCTCTCAAAAAATAAAAAATAAATATATAGTGCTTACAGCATGTAGTTGACTTTTAATCTGTTATTATTAGTCACATAAAATACCTTTTGTGAAACTATCATACTAACCAGAAAGAATACCTAACAATTTATTTTAATGTAATCTCACATTAACATCTCTGACAACGTAATCATCAGTTTTAGCATAGCGGTATTAAATAAGTTGTGTGGATTTTTCTCTATTCATGAGTATCAGGGCCATACTTCCTAAACTGTAGACAAGGAGACTTAATTTCTTTTCTTTTCTTTGGAGAGGTTTTTGCTATAGGGTATGTGTGCTCGCCAGAAAGCCAGAGAGAGAGAGACAGAGACACAGAAAGCAAGAAATTACCCCCTGGGGGGGAATGGCCACATTGCAATCCCTTCTCTTCCATTCTCCTCTCGGGGTCTTGGGCACGCACGCACATGCGCCCAGCGTGAGTTTAAACCTCCAGGTCCAGGACTTGAACTGCAGTCGACTACATGGGAGTCCAGTAACATAGCCATTATGCCAACTGCTGGTCCCAAGGGAGGCAAGATTTACTTCTTCCTTTCTGGTGTTTTGTTTTTGTTTTTGTTTTTGTTTTTGTTTTCCCAGCTGGGGTTAGATCTACTGTGACATAGAACAAATTCACAGGAGAAAAGCATACACATGTATTTAATATGTTTTAAGTGACATTGTGAGCCCTCAGAAGGAAATGAAGACCCAAACAAGTGGTTAGAGTTAATCACTCATATTCTGAATAGGCAAAGAATAGGAAGTTGTTAAAGGAACAAACAAAAAACAACTAAATATCTGGAGAGGCGTAAAACATGAATTGTTTTGACAAATTCTATGCAGAGTTCCTTTGGTCTTAACCTTCCATCCCTGATGATAAGACTGTCTCTGTCCTTCTAGTTATAGGTAAGGCATCTTTCACATGGGGATTTTTTCTTCTACTTTTAAAGGAACAGAAGAGAGAAAAGGATCTGCTTGCCTGCTTTTTTTTTTTTCTTTTTAAGTGCTTTTAACCTGATAGTGGATTTAATGTTAAATAGAGAAAAGGAAAGAAGTTACTGGCAATCCAAAGTCATAACAACTGGAATATTAGAATTTGCAACTGCTCAGATTGGGAGATTATGGGAGGTCCAGTTTGGGGGGAGGAGGCACAGTAAAGGATTTACTCTTGGACATGTAAATTTTTAGGTGCATATTAGACATCCAAGCGGAAATGTCAACTAGACAATTGTGTATATTTATCTGGAATACCATACAAACGAGATATACATTTAGGAGTCATCAGCATAGAGCTAATACTTAAAACCTTGGGACAATATGAGATAATAGAGGGGGTGAGTATAGACAGGGAAGAGAAGGGGTTAAGGGCTGGACCCTGGGGTATTCCAGTGTGTAGAGATTTGAAAGGGGAGAAATTAGCAAAGACGTCTCAGAAGGAGTGGCACACAAATTGGGAGGAAACCACCAGAGGATTCTGTCCCAGAAGAAGAATGATCAAAGGGTTTAGTTTTAAGAAAAGGATATGAACAACCGGATTGTCTGCCACTAATAGGCTGTGTGAAATAAGAACTGATAATTGACTATTGCATTTGGTGACATGGATGTTGTTAGTGCCCTTGACAAGAGCTGTTTCTGTGGGGCCGTACATGTATGAAAACATGGAACGAATTCAGGAAAGAGGAGTAGGAGAGGAAGAGAAGACAGAGGCATGGTTTATACTTTTTTAAAGTTTTGTGTGTGGGGTATGTGTGTGGGACTGTGGCCAGGTGTGTTGGTGTTTCAGACAGGGCCTTGCGGTGTCAAAGTTCTCCTGCCTGGAGCGCTAGAATAATTGCTATTACAGACAGGTACCATTGCAGGAGACATGTTAGGGTGGGCGGGCCAGGAATCTAACTCAGTCCTCCCATGTGACCTCAGCCTGCCAATCACCAGTATCCAGCTAGCACTAGGCAGCTGGGCCTCCTTACTTGAAATTTTGTTATAAAGGGATATGAAGAAACAGTACAGAAACTAGAGAGAGTCATGAGGTTGAAGGAAGGTGCTTTTTTTTTTTATTTTGTAATAGATATTACAGCATGTCTCTAAAATGATTATAATACTTATAGTTGAGAACAAAGCTTGATGAGGCAATAGAGAAAGGGATAAGAAAGAATGGGATCCATTACACAAGGGGGGACTGACCTGGCCTTAGGTACAAGGACAGCTTTGTAATTCTCACAAGGAGGATGAGTATGCAGGAGATGACAGATTTGGTAAGGGGAGCTTGTGGAAGTTCTGTTTTGCTTGTGTGTGTTTGTGTGTGTGTGTGTGTGTTTACACTTTTCCAATGAACTTTTTTTTTTTTTTTGAGAGGTTTTTGCTATAGGGTGCATGCACTTGCCAGAAAGACAGCGAGAAATCACCCCCCAGTAGGGATGGCCATGCTGCAATCCCTTCTTTCCTATTCTCCTCTTGGGATCTTGGGCACGCATGCACACGCACCTGGCGTGAGTTTAAGCCACCAGGTTCAGGACTCGAACTATCGTCGACTACATGGGAGTCCAGTGACATAGCTATTACGCTAACTGCTGGCCCCAATGAACTTTTATTACCAGTTGAGTAATGATTCAAGGTCCCAGGATAGCGCTCACCATGTACCCAAGTCCCATTTTACCACCTGGGAGAAGGACGAAGGGCAGAGGAGTGGTGAGGTGAAGCCAGTTCACACCTTCCCAGGAAACGTGTCTTCTGCCTGGTGGTCATCCCAGGTTGAAATCCAGAGAGAGACTTGTACACACGCCGGTACCATTTACGGACAGAGACATCACCCCCTTCAGCGGTCATTGCCTTTTCACAGCGGTGGAAGTCTAGGTAGTTCTGCTAACAGACCAACCAGGTCTGGTTCTGGTTGGGGAAGTAGCTGTCAAAAAGGGCAGTTTTAAGGCCAGCAGGTGGCATAGTGGTTAAGGTGCTGAATGCCCACATGGCTGACTGCAGTTCAAGTCCCAGTCCTGGCGGCTTGAAACATGCCATGCACGTGTACATGTGTGGCAAAGATCCCAAGAGGGGAATGGAAGAGAAGAGGTGATGGCGGGACCATCCCCTTTGCAGGGTGGGGGTTGATTTCTTGCTCTCTATCTCTCTGCCTCTCTCTGGTGAGTACACAAGCCCTATAGCAAAAATCTCTATTAAAAAAAAAAGTGGGGGTAGGATGGGGAGGGAGAAGTCCTGTAGTTCTTGATGCCTTCTGCCATGGTGCTGGCTCCTAAAGAGGCTGGCCTCTGCAGCAGCTCGCAGCTCATTGTGACCCTCAGCAAAGATGCCAGTGTTGGACCAGAAGTCCCCTTTGAAGAGCTTCTTTTTTCTCAACTAGATAAGAAGCAAGGAATCAGGTGATAGTAGGGATGGGGGAGGAGGCGTTAGAGACATGAGGAGAGAGGGAGTGAAGTAATGGCCTCAGCCTATAGAGAATGAGAGAGAGGTGGTCAGGGGCATGTAAGAGGATTGCTGGGCAGCAGTAAGGGCTCGCTTGGTGTGGTGGACATGAATTTAAAGTGAAACCAAACTGGCTGGGTAGTTTCCTCCACCCCATTCAACTTCTAGAGTGAGCCGAACAAGAGATGGAGAGTTGGATTAAAACAGGCCAACCTTTTGCCAAGCAAGAATAATGGGAAAAAGCAGCAAATGAGTTGTGAACGTTTTCAAGGGAGGGATTATAGTGATGAACCATAAATCTAAACTGGGCAAAATAAAATAGAACAGGAAACACGCCAGGTGCGTGTGCACGCATGCCCAAAATCCTGAGAGGAGAATGGAGAAGAAGGTATTTTGGCATGGTAATTCTCCCTGAGTGGAATGCTTTGTTATTCCCCACCCCCTTCTGTCTCTCCCTGGCAAGCACATGTGCCCTATAATTTAAAATTTTTTAAATTTAAATAAAGCTGTTTGGGGCCAGCAGGTGGTATGGTGGCTAAGGGCACTGGACTCCCACATGGCCAACTGTGGTTCAAGTTCTAGACTTGGTGGCTTGCTTTCTCACTTTCCCTCTCTCTTTTTCACTCTGTCCCTCTCTGGTCAAGTTAAAATAAATAAATAAAGTTGAATAAAATAATTCTTAAAAATAAAGTAAAGCTGTTGAAAATGTACATGAATAAAAAATACTGCAAGGAAATATTCTAATATGTTCAAAGTTATTTTGTTAGTTAGATGGTATTTTTATTTTCTTTTTTTAGAAAAATGTATATAATTATTTTATACATACATATATAGTATTCATTCTGTTTAGGGAATCAAAAGCAAAATATAATTAAGACTGGATTTCTTAACTTAAAATCTCTGAAAATAATTGCAGAAGAGAAGCAATTATTTTGTACACTTTTCACTTTTTAGTTCACATATTGTACACTATAAATATATATAATTATTAAATTTAAATAATAAATTATGCAATAAAAATAAAGATGAGATGCTCTTTCATTATTTGAGCTTTGAAATTAAAAGATATATTTTTTAAAAAATAAATATTTATTTAATTTTATTTATTCACTCATTTATTTTTTAATTTGACCAGAGAGAGACAAAGGGTGAGAGTGAGAGAGAGAAGAAGTGAGAAAGCAAGCCACCAGATTCAGGACCCAAACCCTGGTTGGCCATGTGGGAATGTCCAGCACGTTAACCACCATGCCACCTGCTGGTCCCTAAATGATATATTTTATGTAAAAGTGTTTTACAAACTATTTTATGTACCATCTAAATGAGGAATGTTGTTTCTTTTTTGTCAGATAGTACTCATTTTTATGTTTAATTTTTTCTTTTCATGTAATAATATAAACATAATCTCTTAGATTTGTTAAATTGAACAAAATCCAATTGCATATTTATGAATAAAAAACAAATGGAACCTATTTTATTTGGTTCATTCTAATAAAACAAACTCACCTAAAGAAAATATTCTGTTTGCTACTTTTCTTTATTGGCTTTCAAACATTTATAGAAAATAGCATGATGTCCTAAGATTACATTTACTGTATATTACTAACAGTAATTTTATTTCAGTCTCATAATAAAGACCTGGAAAAAGATGAAACATCACGACACTGCCTAGAGAGAAGTGTGGAACAAGTAACCAAGAGGTTAGAGATGGCCCATGAAGAGATCCGAAGGCTCATGGACCAACTGCAAATGAAGGAGAAAGAACAGTGTAAACTAGGTAAGCTGTTATTTCGGATGACCATTCCAGACCATGAATTGGCTGTAAAGACCTTTTCTTAGGATAGAATAGGAGTATATTGAGCTCTCTGTATTATGACCACGGGGCTTGCTTCAACTCAAATATTTGAAAAACACCTGAAGTACCTCCTCAGAACTTTAAGGTTCATAGAACACAATTTAAAAGTCCCTGGTTTAGGGAATACATTTTGAACCTTCTTGTGTAGCAAATAAGGCCTTTCCAGTTTGACTCCTGCCTGTTTATCCCTCTCATCTCCTGTACTTCTACTCCTGTGCACCGTCGACCCAATCAGCAGTAGACCACACGAAGTTTCCAGAACGCTCAGTGCCCTCTCCTGCCCTCGTTGTTCAGTCCTACCTCCTCTTGTTTATTCACGCTGTTGTCTATTTCTGGAACACCCTTTCCACCTGCTCTCTGCCATCATCAGATAATCTTGAACAGTATCAAAAGCTATTTCTGAAATGTTGTCATTATTTCCAGCAGCTATTGGCGAAATTGTACATATTGTTGATTACAGAAATCATTTTAAATTATTTTTGGTAAATCTACCAAACTGGTAGTACCATGCTTGAAAACTTCCAGCTGTTTCTGTTGTTATGATGGTCCCAGCATTCAGCATGGAATCTGGTTGGGCGAA
>NW_006203607.1:32108-32691 GCF_000334495.1 Tupaia belangeri chinensis | reverse complement strand
GATAAACTGAGTTCAGTAGGAACACTAAAAGGGAGGTCTGGAAATCTTCCCAGAGGTGGTGTTTATGCATACTAGCTGTTTGCTTTTTACACAATATTTTTTTTTCTTTTAGATTCTGCGCTTGAGAAAGCTCAACTAGAAACTGAGAAACTAAAAGAAAATTTGATAAAGCTGAAAGAAAATGGTGAGTCATTCTAGCTGATATAATAATAATTTAATACTAATACATTAAGCAATAATATAATAATATATGTCATATTTTAAAATAATGTTATTAAACAATTAAAATAGTAAGTACTACTATTATCATCATTGCAATGACTATTATTACTACTGCTACCATTTATTGCTTGTTAAATGACAGGTACTCTGCCAGGCACTTTACGTGCACTGTCTCTAATTCTCACAGCAATTCCAATAGTAAGTATTATTTCTACTTTATTTTTTTAGGGCGTGTGCACTTGCCAGACAGACAGAGAGACAGAAAGCAAGAAATTACCCCCAGGGGGCATGGCCACACCGCAATCCATTCTCCTCTTGGGATCTTGGGCACATACGCACACACTCTCAGCCTCAGTTTAAG
>NW_006203607.1:0-31838 GCF_000334495.1 Tupaia belangeri chinensis | reverse complement strand
TCCATTCTCCTCTTGAGATCTTGGGCATGCACACGCATGCACCTAGTGTGAGTTTTAAGCTACTGGGTCGTGGTCTTGAACTGTGGTCGACTATGTTGGAGCGCGGTGATATAACCATTATGCCACCTGCTGGTTCTTATTATCCTGCTCTATGCCATCATCAGATAATCTTGAACAATATAAAAAACTATTTCTGAAATGTCACTATTTCTAGCAGCTATTGGCAAAGTACACTTTATAGATAAAGAAACTGAGTTACGACAAGGTTAAATGCGTCATCCAATAGCTTTGTTAAGTATCAAAGCCTGTATTTGAATCCTTGTATCTCTGACCCCCAAACCTGTGATCAACATAAAATATATTTTACTGGAACCACTGAGTCTAAGACACCTTAAAATGCATTTAAGAATACTACAGACACACTTGCTCATTGAGAAGCCAGTAGGCTTGGAATCAATGGTGATTTAGTTCATCTGACCCTAGCTTGACCATATGAAAACGCTACCAGCTATCAATACCATAATAACGTTCAGGGGTTGGATGATGGAGCTGCAGTGAGGTATGACACTCTGCAAGCAAGCCCACATGCGAAGGTTTCTGGTTCAGACCTTCCTGAGCATGCAGGGTAGACACGTGCCTGTGATCCAGGTTGGCTGAAGCTAGAGGTAGATTGTGGTGTCCAGATGGTCGGGTGCTGTTTCTCACTCTCGGAAGATAAAAGTAAACTTAAAAAACAAAAACAAAAACACATACAACAAAAACATGTAACAGAATTTGAGTATTTTAATGGTAACAACTATAAAACTCATTAAAACTATGTTTACCAGTTTCAAATAACTCTAAAAGGTATACATACCACATATTCTCCTTTCAAAAATGTATGAATACAACTATGGAATAAATATTGTCTTCTTGGTAATTGATAGAGCAAGTAAACAAAAAAAGATCACTAATGATATAGAAAACCTAAAACCTACCAATCATCATGTCCTAGTTGATATTTTTAATGAACTCCATTATAATACACATTCTCTTCATGTACCCATGAAACAGTCGCTGAGAATGACCATCCTAGGCCATAAAGCAATCTGTGTGGAAGAACTAAAATTGTACAAATTATGATCTCTGACCATAACGGAATTAAACTAGTAATCAGTAGCAGACATATGTTTTGACAATCTCCAACTATTTGGAAATTAGACAAGATACTTCTAAATAGCCCTTGTCTTCAGAATAAATAGTTACAAGAGATATTAGAAAACATTTTAAATTGAAGAAGACTAAGACATAACAATATAAATATTTGTGGACCACAGCCAAATCAATGCTTAGAGAGAATTTTATAGTATTTGATATTTATACTAGATAAGAAGGAAGGACTTAAAATAATCTAAGTTTTTACCTTAAAATTCATTGTAAGAGCAAATTAAATCCAAATCAAGAAGGAATGGGGAACCAGCAATTAGCATAATGGCTATGTCGCTGGACTCCTACGTAGTTGACCGCGGTTCACGTCCCGGACCCGGACCAGCAGTTAGTGTAATGACTATGTTGCTGGACTCCCATGTAGTCAACCATGGTTTGAGTCCTGGACCTGGTGGCTTAAAACTCATGCCGGGTGCATGTGCATGTGTGCCCAAGATCCCGAGAGGAGAATGGAGGAGAAGAGATTGCAGTGTGGCCATCCCCCCTGGGTGGTGATTTCTCACTTTCTGTCTCTCTGTGTCTCTGTCTGTCTGGTGAGCACACGTGCCCTATGGCAAGAACCTCTCCAAAAAAAAAAAGAAAAAAAAGAAGAAGGAATGAGATGTTCAAATAAGAGTTAAAACAGTAAAACTAGGGCTGGCCTTGGGGCCAGCAGGTGGCGTGGTGGTTAAGAGCTCTGGACTCCCACATGGCCCACCACAGTTCAACTCCTGGACCTGGTGGCTTGCTTTCTCACTCCCCACCCCTACTCTGTCCCTCTCTGGTCAAATTAAAATTAATGAATGAATAAATAAAGTCAAATAAAATAATTATTTATAAAAGAAAACTAGGGCTGGTCTCATAGCACAGTAGTTAAGAGAGCCACATCACACATGGCTGACCATGATTTGAATTCCAGCCCCAGCAGCTTGAAAAACATGCCAGGAACATGTGTGCATGCATGCCCCAAATCCTGATGGGTTAGAGAAATGAAAGAAAAGTGATTGTGGTGTCACCATACCCCCTTCCTTATCTCTCTCTGTCTCTGGAGAGCACATATACCCTCTAACAAGAAAGAAATAAAGAGAGGGAAGGAAGGAAGGAAGGAAGGAAGGAAGGAAGGAAGGAAGGAAGGAAGGGAGGGAGGAAGGAAGGAAAGAAGGGAGGAAGGAAGGAAGGAAATCGATCAAACTAAAAACAACCACAACAGAATAAATCAGCTGAAGCAAGAGCTGGTTCTTCAGAAGGAGATAAATTTCTATTCTATTTTTTTGTTTGTTTCTCTTTTTAAAAAATACTGTCACAAGGCACATGCATTCACCCAGGAGTAGACAGAGACAGAGGGAGGGGGCACCCAATGGGCACGATCACACCACAGTCCTTTCTCATCCATTTCTCCATCTTGGTGGTTTGGGGTCCACACGCACAAGCTTGACATGTTTTTCAAGCCTCTGGGGCTAGACTTGAACACAGCCATGCAGGATCCAGCTCTCGTAACCACTAGGCTATGAGGTCAGCCCAACATTGGTAAATGTCTAACCATTGTAGATGATCGTGAGAAAAAGAGAGAAGATACAGTTACTAAGAAAGGAAATGTCAGAACATGGCTAAAGACTAAAAGAATAAGAAGGACTATTATGACTAACTTTATGCCAGTAAATTTGATAACTTGGACACGTTCTAGCAAGATACAAACTACTGAACTTCACTCATAAGAAAATGGCCCTTAATCTACTGAAGAAATTGAATTTCTTTAAAAGTTAAAAACCTTTGAAGAAAACTCTAAGCTCAAGTGACTTTATTAGTGAATTTTAACACATTTTTAACAGATAAATGATACTGACTTTATGTAAACTCTTCAGAAAATTGAAGAGAGAATACTTCCCAACTTCTTATGTTTTTGTTTTGTTTCGTTTTGTTTTTTGAAAGATTTTTGCTATAGGTCACATGCACTTGCCAGAGACACAGAGAAAGAAAGAGACAGAAAGCAAGAAATCACCTCCCGTGGTGGGATAGCCATGTCACAATCCCTTCTGCAGATTGGATTTGAGAGTCTAGAAACTTTCTTATGCAAAACACCACAAACACAGAGACATGGTAGGGTAGCATTGACAGGAGGGTAGCAAATAGCACTTTCTTAGCTTTTTGAGTTATTACCCCCAAATTAAAACTTTGATTCTGGGGGCCAGCAGGTGGCATAATGGTTAAGGCTCTGGACTCACATGTTGTTGACTGAGGTTCAAGTCCCAGACCTGGTGACTTGAAACTCACCCTGGGAGTGTGTGGATTCATGCCCCAAATCCTTAGAGGAGAATGGAAGAGAAGGGATTGCAGCATGACCATCCCCCTGAGGAGTGATAGTGCATGCACCCTATGGCAAAAATCTCTCAAAAATAGAAAACTTTGATCCAGTTGAGTAAACTATTCTTCCCTCTGTATTAGATAAAATTGACCTCCGGAAAGCAAAGGAACGTAATCAGAGACTAGATGAGGAAATTCTGGCTTTAAGAAATCGAGTCCGATTACTTGACTCGGAAAAAAAAGTGCTTGAAGAAAAGGTAAGTTTTATTTAGTTTGTTCTTAGAATTTTTTTAAGTGTGTGTACAGCAATTGGCAGCTTGGGCAACATAGATACACATTGCCTAAGTCAGTCATTAGCGAGGACTCACTGATGATTGTAACATCCTGGTAGATACTATATTTTGACCTAGATGCATTATATCTATATTTATATTTTATATATTTTAACTACCTATGCTACACAGTAACATTACTGCTATTGTATAAGTCTAGGATCTTGGGACCAGCAGTTAGCATAATGGCTATGTCACTGAACTCCTATGTAGTTGACCACAGTTTGAGTCCCGGACCCAGTGACTTAAACTCATGCCGGGCGTGTGTGCGTGCGTGCCCAAGATCCCAAGAGGAGAATGGAAGAGAAGGGATTGCGGTGTGGCCATCCCCCCTGGGGGGTGATTTCTTGCTTTCTGTCTGTCTCTCTCTGTCTTTCTGGCTAATGCACACCCTATAGCAAAAACCTCTTAAAAAAAAAGTCTAGGATCTTTTCTTTTCAGTAAACATTTAGATCATATTTCATAGTTAACACAATTTACCAAATATAAAATATGACTACTAAATAAGTTTGATATGATTAATACTAAATCTTTAGTTGTGTTCTTTTTTAAAGAATTATTTTATTTTATTTATTGTTGTCACTTTTCAGTTTGACCAGGGGGAGAGGGGTTGAGAAAGCAAGCTACCAGGTCCAGGACTTGAACCGTGGTCGACCATGTAGGAGTCCAGTCCCTCAACCTCCACATAACCTGCTGGCCCCTGTGCTCTTTTTTTTTTTTTTTAACCATTTTTTTCTAGCAATTTATTATTTTTTATTTTTAAGTTCTGGATATATTATATAGATAACTCTTCAATTTTAGTTCATTTCTCAGTCATAGCTCTAGTGCCTAATAATGCCTGGCATAATACTAGTTGCTCAAAAAAATTTGTTATAAAAATGAATAAATATTCATTAGGATGGCTATTATCAAAACAACAACAAAAAAAAACAAATGTTAATGAGAATGTGGAAAAGTTTGAATCCTTGTGTATTGCTGGTGTGAATGTAAAATAATACAGATGCTGTGGAAAACAGTATGACAATTCTTCAAAATAAAAAATGAATAAATAAACATAGAATTACTATACACTCTGTCAGTTCTACTTCTGGGTATATACCCAGAATTCAAAGCAGAAAACCTAACATGTATTTGTGCACCCATGCTTATAGTAGCTTTATTCAAACATCTGGCTATCTAGTATCCACTGACATATGTCATTTAGAGATATAGTGGAGTATCATTTGGCATTTAAAGGGAAGGAAGTTCTGAATTGAATTTTCATAATATAAAACGAACCTTGAAGATGCAATTCCAAATGAAATAAGCCAGTCATAATAGGTCAATTAGTATATGATTCTACTTCTATGAGGTACCTAGGTAGTCAAAATCATAAAGGTCGTAAGTAGAGCGGTGGTTGCCCGGAGCTGGGAGGAAAGGATAATGGGGAGTTATCTAATGGGTATAGAGTGTCAGTGAAAGATGGGAAGGATCTTAGAGATGGGTGGAGGTAGTGGTTGTGTAACGGTATTACTATGCTTCATGCCACTGAACTATCACAGAAAAATATTAAATGTGGTAGATGTTGTATTATGTACATTTTAGCATAATAAATAAAAAATATAATCATAAAATAGAATGAATTAACAAATGAAGATTGTCCACGTTTTCTTAGTTTTTACAAACATCTATGTATATGCATGTTTAATGTGTGTTTGTGCATATGTGTGAAAAAGTTCAAGAAGGGCACTGCCAAGCGCTGTTACTTTTCGAAAGGGAAGAAGGGTTGTGATATAAAGGAGACTACTACTTTTTACTTAAATATAAAATATCAGCATCTTAAACATATATTTTAATTAGGTTGTCAGGAAAGTCATGACGTATTTTTCTATGTTTTTCTGTACAAAAGTGTGTCATGATTTTCCCAATGGCCCAATACATACATGGTATTAAAGTTTTGCAAGGAGAGGATATGAAGAGGATTAAGAATGTTTGTGGAAAAATGAAATTCAAGTATAAGTTTATTTTGGTGCAAAAAATTTTGAAAACCATACATAGTTTTTCATAATATGAATTTTCCCTGAGCTTTTTTGAAGATTCCTTGTATTTATGTATTGCTTTTATATTTTATAAACAAAATAATAATGTAGCCAAACAACAATTGAGAAGTCTACTAGATGCTTACTTTTATATTGAAGGTTGAGAGACTTAGAGGAGAGATGTGTGAATCTCAAGAGAGTAAGCAACTCCGAAACCACTCCCCTAGAAGAACTGTAGGTGCGGAACAGAAAGTACAGGTATTTTAAAGCCATTTGCTTTCTGATTTTTAAGAGATTCATATTTTAATGGAGTACACTAGAACAATTGGTGCTATTATAATTATTTGCTATTCTCTTATTGAGCTGTCTTTTTTTTATTGCTCAGTCAATTAGAGTGAAAGAAGAAACTGGAGTGCAGAAGATTTACTGTTCATTTCTTCCCCGCGGAGATCAATTAATTTGGAGACTACAGTGAATTGTTAATTCAAAAAAAAAAAAAAAGAATTTTATACAGATATAACCAATTTGAGCATTTAAAATCATCAAATGGAATTGATTTATAGGATCACAAACAGCTGGATGATGGGTAGTTGGAAACACTGAGCACAGTACATAGAGAACTAACAAGACGTCAGCTCCAGTGTGCGCAGTGTGTAATTTTTTCAGTGTGATCAGACTTTGAGTTGGGCCAAGCACTCAAACCAAAGACAAAGTGAAGTAAATGCCAATGTGTATCTAGTAGGCACATGGTGGTATTTCACTATAGTTTTGCCTTTTGAGGGTGTCTAATGACAATGTTGTTTGTTTGTTTTGCCTTAGGGCTTGGGTGCTTGCCAGAAGGAGACAGAGAGGGAAAGTGAGAAATCACTTCCCAGGGTGAATGGCCATACCACAATCCCTTCTCCATTGTCCTCCTGGATATTAGGCACACACATACATGCACCAATGTGATTTTCAAGCTGCCAGGTCCTGGACTCAAATCATGGTTGGCCATGTGGCAGTCCAGCACCTTAACCACCACACCACCTGTAACCCCCATGCCACCTGCTGGGCCTCACAATGAATGAGCTTTGATGTGGTCATTAACAATTTGTGTATGTCTTTTGTGAAGCATTTATTCAAATCCTTTGCTGGGGCCAGCAGTTAGTGTAATGGCTATGTTGCTGAACTCCCATGTAGTTGACGGCGGTTCGAGTCCCAGACCCAGTGGCTTTAACTCACGGCAGGTATGTGTGTGTGTGTGCCCAAGTTCCCGAGAGGAGAACGGAGGAGAGGGGATTGCAGCATGGCCATCCCCCCTGGGGGGTGATTTCTCACTTTCTATTTCTCTGTCTCTCTCTGTCTTTCTGGCGAGTGCATATACCCTATAGCAAAAACCTCTCAAAAAAAAAAATCTTTTGCTTATTTTTAATTGTGTCATATATAGTCGTTCTATTGAACTATAGTTCTTTATATATTTTGAATACCAGTTCTGTATTAGGTATATGTATTGCAGATATTTTTTCCAATTGATACTGTGTCTTTTTAAATTTTTAAACAGCATTTTATGAAGAGGAGAGGTTTTAAAATTGTGATAGTGGCCGATTAATGAGTGTTTTATTTTATAATTTTATGAAAGAACATAAAAATCCTATCTAAGAAGTCTGTGTCTACCCTAAGGTCACAAAATATTTTTCTTCTCTCTTCTAAACATCTTATAGTTTTATCTTTTATACTCAGGTTTATAATCTATTGCAGATAATTTTTGTATATGTTATAAGGTAATGCTTGAAGTTCATTAACTTCCAAGTGTATAAATCTAGTTACTACAGAAACATTTGCTGAAAAGACAGTTATTTCCTTATTGAATCATGTTGGCACTTCCATTTAAAATCAGTTATGGGGCCAGCAGGTGGCATGATAGTTAAGGCACTGGACTTCCACATGACCAACCATGGTTTGAGTCCTGGACTTGGTGGCTAGCTTTCTCCCTTTCTCTCTCTTTTTCTCTCTATCAGGAGCACACGTGCCTTCTAGCAAATTAAAAAATAATAATGATGATAAATAAAATTAGGTAATTATTTAAAAAAATAAAATCAATTATGTGGATCTATTTCTGGACTCTGATTCTTTCACTAATCCACATGTTTGTTCTTAGAATCACCCTGTGGTTGGGACTAGCAAATGGCGCAGTGGCTATGTTGCTGGACTGCCATGTAGTCGACTGCGGTTTGAGTCCCAGACCTGGTGACTTAAACTCATACTGGGCACATGTGCATGCTTGCCCAAGATCCCTAGAGGAGAAGGGATTGTGGTGTGGCCATCCCCCCTGGAGGGTGATTTCTCGCTTTCTGTCTCTCTGTCTCTCTCTGTCTTTCTGGTGAGTGCATGTGCCCTATAGCAAAAACCGCTCAAAAAAAAAAAAAAAAAAAAAAAAAGAGCCATCCTGTGGTGTAGATTTATTGTAAATCTTGAAATTTGAAAGTACAATATCTCCAACCTTTGTTTCTGCTTTTTTAAACAAGAATTATTTATTTTATTTTATTTATTATTATAATTTAATTTGCTGTAGGGCACATGTACTTCCCCGAAAGAGACAGAAAGAATAGGAATATGAGGAAGCAAGCCACTAGATCCAGGACTCAAACCATAATCAGTCATGCAGGAGTACAACACCTTAACCACCACACCCTCACTGGCCCCACATCTCCAACATTTTTTTTTTTCCCAAAGTTGTTTTAGCTATTCTAGATCTGTTGCATTTCCATATACATTTTAGAATCAGCTTGTCAATTTTGACATAAATGCCTGCTAGGATTTCATTTGGGATGGGGTAAAATCTTGAGACCAATTTAGGGAGAATTCACATTGTAACATTTAGCTTTCTAATCTATGAATATGGTATATTTTTCCATTTATTTGGATCTTCTTTATCGCAACAATGTTTTGTACCTTTCAGTCTACAGATCTTACACATGTTTTATTTTATTTGTCATTTAAAAAATAATGACCCATAACTCTGTGTGCTTGTCCCTCCCATTCTCTTTCTGCCATCCTTCTGTGACACCATAATGGTGCTCGTGAATGTCCTGGTTGATGCTCTCAAGTGCAACATCAATGCCGGAAGAGAGGCAAATGCCAGGTTCTTATTAGGCCATGCTCCAAAGTCATTGTCCAGTTTCTAATTATGATGATGAAGCATGATTACATTGGTGAATTTGAAATCATCGATGACCACAGAGCTGGAAAAATTGTCGTGAACCTCACTGACCAGTTAGGCAACTGTGGAATGACCAGTCTCAGATTTGATATATGACTCAAAGATCTAGAGAACTGGCAGAGTAATCTGCTCCCATCCCATCCATTTGATTTAATTGTACTGACAACCTCAGCTGCATCATGAACCATGAAGAAGCAAGAAAGATGGAAACATATAGAAGGGAAAATCCTGGGATTCTTTTTGTAGGGATGTAAAACACACATACAAATAAACTGCCTCATTGGAATATAGAATATATATATATACACACACACACACACACACACACACACACACATACATACACACACACACACACACCAGCAGGTGGTGTAGTGAAGGCCCTGGACTCCCACATGCTGACCATGGTTCAAGTCCTGGACCCTGGTGGTGTGAAAATTATGCTGGGCTTGCGTCCGTGCATATTTAAGATCCCAAGAGTAGAATGGGGGAGAAGAGATTGTGGCATGGCCATCCCCCCGAGGAGTGATGTCTTGCTTTTCCTTTCTCTATCTCTTTTTGTCTCTCTCAGGCTAGTGCACATGCCCTTATGGGAAAAACCTGAGTGTGCGTGTATATATAATGTATATATATATATATACACACACACACACACACACACACACACACACACATATATATATATATATGATTATGCACCTGAATTTACACATTCTTTTAAAGTGTGCTATTCAGCAATTTGTAGTATATTCACAGTGTTGTACAACTATCGCTATCATCTAATTCCAGAACATTTTCTTTTCTTTTCTTTTTTTTTTTTTTTGAGAGGTTTTTGCCTAAGGGTGCATGTACTCACTGGAAAGAGAGAGACAGACAAACAGACATAGTGACAGGAAATCACTCCCCAGGGGGAATGGCCATGCTGCAATCCCTTCTCCACCATTCTCCTATTATCTCGAGCGCGCACGCACACACACACACACACACACACATGCCCAGTGTGGGTTGCAAGCCACCAGGTCCAGACTATAGAAGGCCATGTGGGAGTCCAGTGACATAACCACCACGCCATCTGCTGGCCCCTTTCTGAACATTTTCATTACCACAAAAAGAAGCTCCATATCTGTTAGTAGTCTTCCCCTATTCTCTTTTCCCAGCCCCTGGCAAACACTAAGCTACTACTTTATGTCTTGTGAATTTACATATCCTATACATTTTACATGAATGGAATCATGCAACATAGAACCTTCATGTCTGGCTTCTTTAACTTCACATAATATATTCAAGATTCATCTATAGTGTAGCACGGATCAGCAGCTTGAAAAACACACTGAGTGTGTGTGCGTGTGTGTGTGTGTGTGTGTGTGTGTGTGTGCCCAAAATCCTAAAGGGAAGGAAGAATGGAAGAAAAAAAGTTGCAGCATTACCATATCCCACTGGGGAGTGATTTTTCTCTCTCTCTCTATCTCTTTCTCTCTCTGTCTGTTGAGCACATGTATTCTCTGTTCATTGGGGGGAAAAAAGTCTTATTTATAAATATGGTCACATTGAAAGAAATATGTGGATTTCCAAGTTTTATTCCTCTTACCAGATGGAGAGATTGCTTAGATCTCATGTTCTACGGAATGTTGGAAGTAGCTATATTTTGTCTGACTTTTTTAGCAAATACATGAAATTTTATCTGTCCTAATATGTGTATCTTTCAGTGTAGTTTCCTGGGAAACTAGACTTTAATCAAGTTTACCATATGTACTGGTTAAAACTATTTTTAAATTCCTCTTTACTGGGCCAGCCCTACAGCACAGTGGTTCAGTGGGACACAGAGAGCCAGATCCCATGTGACCAACTGCAGTTCAAATCCTAGTCCTAGCAGCTTGAGAACCACACCAGACATCAGTGCATGTATACCCAAAAGTCAAACTAGATGGTGAAGTAGTAGAAAAAGGGTTGTGCTCTTTCTGTGCAGATAGCAGGCCCGCAAGCATGGTGAACGTCCCTAAAACCGGCCAGACCTTCTGTAAGAAGTGTGGCAAGTACCAACCTCATACAGTGACACAGTACAAAAAGGGCACCGGTTCTCTGTGCGCTCAGGGACAGCGGTGTAATGACAGGAGGCAGAGTGGCTGTGGTGGACAGACTAAGCCTGTTTTCCAGAAAAAGGCAAAAACTACAAAGAAGATTGTGCTGGCTTGAATGTGTTGAGCCCAACTGCAGATCTAAGAGAACGCTGGCTATTAGAGATGTAAGCATTGTGAACTGGGAGGACATAAGAGAAAGGGTCACATGATCCAGTTCTAAGCCTCATCTTTTTATTATGAAGATGACAGTTGGTCTTTTTGTGAAGGAATAAAGTAATCAATAAAATTCCCCTTTTGGGAAATTTGATTCACATTAAAAAAATTTTTTTTTGAGAGGTTTTTTCGCTATAGGGCGCGTGCGCTCGCCAGACAGAGAGAGACAGAGAGACAGAAAGCGAGAAATCACCCTCTGGGGGATGGTCATGCCGCAATCCCTTCTCCTCCATTCTCCTGTTGGGATCTTGGGCACGCATGCACACGCGCCCAGCGTGAGTTTAAGCCACCAGGTCTGGGACGTGAACCTCGGTCGACTACGTTGGAGTCCAGTGACATAGCCATTACGCTAACTGCTGGTTCCCCATTCACATTAAAATTTAAAAAAAGGCGATTGCAGCATGGTCGCCCCCAATTGAGGGCTGTTTTCTCTTCCCTTTCTCTCTCTGGTGAACACACACATCCTTTGGATATGGAAATAATTATTTTTATATAAATATGTATTTATATTTATTATATAGTTATATATTTATACAACTGCATGTTTATATGTTTATATATGTAGGCATTTATTTATGTATTCCTCTTTACAGATTGACTGCAAAGTCATACAGACAAATAGTTTAGTGGTTTGTATTTTGTTCTTTTTTTTTTTTTTTTTATTAGCTGGGTGGTGTGGTCAGAAGAAAACTGAACTACACTCATGGAAGCCACATGACTGACTGCAGGTTGGGAGCCCTGGGTTAGTTTGAAACAGGTCAGATGTGTGAGTGTGTATCCAAGACCCTGCTGAGCTGGAAGGCTAGGGAAAGGGGTCCCAGTGTGATAAGATCCTGTCGTGGATATTTCTCTCTCTCTCATGCACTCACATGAATAAAAATACATAAACTTAAAAAAATAAGACAGATAGTTTGATACTGGTGGTCAGTAGGTCAGGAGTGACAGACAGTCTCTCCCCTGAGCTTGTTTCCAGATTGCGATTAGATGGGCACTTCAGTGCCTCTTGAAGTCAGTTCTGAGCTCTATTTTCTGTTTACTACAAAAAAGGATGTAAAAGGATAGTATGATGCTTAATTTTATAAAACAACTTGACTGGGCCACAGTGGTATCCAGGTACCTGACTAAGCATTGTTTTGGGGTGTGCCTGTGAGGGTGTTTCCAGAATGAATAAGCATGTGATTCTGTAGATGGAGTAAAGCAGATTACCCTCTCAGTGTGGGTGGGGGGTCATCGAATTGATCAAAGGCCTGGAAAGAACAAAAAGGTCAAACAGAAAACTTGCTCTCTCTGCCTGCCTGCTTGAGCTGAGCCATCAGACACCTGCCCTCGATTCCGACTTCTCACCATTCCAGGTTGGCAGGGATAATCATCGCCACAATATAGCTGACATCCATCCTGTGCCACGGTCTGTTCTAGGTGTTTCACAAACATAATCTCAGGTGTTCCCTGTAATAGCCCTTCCCACATAAAACGGAGAATTTCTATTTTATATGCGTGAGAACTCTGGGGAACGTGACCGAAGTAAGAGCTAGGGGGCCGGCAGGTGGCATGGTGGTTACGAGCGCTGGACTCCCACATGGCCGACCGCGGTTCGAGTCCTGGACCTGGCGTCTTGCTGTCTCACTTTCTTTCATTCTCTCTCTCTCTGTCCCTCTTTGATCAAATTAAAACAAATAAACAAACAAACAAAGTTAACTAAGAATAATTCTTTTTTAAAAAAATAGTCAGAGCCAGGAGTTGATCCAGGTTAATTAGGCCCACGTTGCCTACAGCATACCAACTCCTGTGGAGACTTACAGAGGAGGTTTGTAAAGGGGGCTTAGTATAATGCTATAGTATAATGCTATAACGGGGCCTGAGCATGCCCATCACCAAGCACGGAAACTGCCTCTACCCAGAACACTAACCGACATGCTTTATTTCGTCTGGTACCTGCATTCAGCGTCTCAGCTGACTGTGCCGTGAAAAAGCGCAACACAAATGCAAGCCCGTAGGGAGACGGCAGTACAACCTGTCACACTGCCCTTGGGAGGCACGGCTTAGTTCAGAGGTTTGGGCGACGCCTGCCTTTCAGGTGGTAGAACGTTGGATGAGGGACATTCTGAGCTGTTATGCTGCTCTCCAGAGTCGTTGGTGGCCCTGCTGTGCTGAGACAATTTGTTGAAAAGTCACTAGTCGTGCTCGTGGTCCACTACTGGCTGACAGGTGAGGTGGGCTCCCTCCAGCTACCCAGAGATCTCTACTGCTCATTTCTCACGTATTTGCTGCCCCTTTTCTGCATTTTTTTTACCTTAAACTTTGGTCACTAGTCTCATGAAGTACATGAATGACTTAAATACATAATTATATTCAGTGCGCCAGAAATTATAGTAAATTGTAAATATATATTCTTTAGAAAAACTTTTCTTTTAGAAATTAACATTAAAATACATGGCATTCTTATACTAAAGAAATATACCAAAAAATGAGGGGAGCTTTCATTTTTAAGAGTTGAGGTATTGGGGCCAGCAGTTGGCATAATGGCGAAGTTGCTGGACTCCCACGGAGTCGACTGCAGTTCGAGTCCCGGACCCAGTGGCTTAAACTCATGCCAGGTGCATGTGTGTGCGTGTCCAAGATCCCGAGAGGAGAATGGAGGAGAAGGGATTGCGGTGTGACCATCCCCCCTGGGGGGTGATTTCTCACTTTCTGTCTCTATGTCTCTCTCTGTCTGGCAAGCGCACGCGCCCTACAGTGAAAATCTCTCCAAAAAAAAAAAAAAAGAGTTGATGTATTTTCCCTACTTGGTACCGAGACATCTCAAGTAGTGTAAGATGGGGCTAAGAGACTCTTGCGTTGAGTACTGACTGCACCAGCATGTCATGTGTAGGTTTGCAGAATGTTCACCACTGCAGATGGTGGCTGGGAAGAGGGACTAGCTACTCTGGGGGAAAAAAGACATCCTTCCCCAAACCTTTGTGTGGTGCTCTAGGTGACAGAGTTCTTTACCAGGCCTTGTGTCCTTCCCAGACAGGAGGAGTTGTAAAAGTTACAGCTGGACTGGGGACCAGCAGGTGGCATGGTGGTTAACGTGCTGGACACTCCCACATGGCTGACCGTGGTTCAGGTTCTGGACCTGGTAGCTTGCTTTCTCACTTTCCCTCTCTCTCTCTCTGGTCAAATTAAAATAGATGAATGAATAAATAAAATAAAATAAATCTTTTAAAAAAAAGTTACAGCTGGACTTATATTTCATGTATTTTTAAAAAATAACACCTGCACCTACTTCAACTGATGATTTATGTGGATTAAAATTTCCATCTTAGAACTCGATTTATCAGCAATATAGGAAGACAGAAGAGAAACCAGTATGAAAGGTCAAGAGACAATTAAAATACAAGATTTAAATGAGGTAAGAAATGAAAAGACCATTTTCAGTTACATTTTCTAATACAAGTGAGCATCCCATAAGGATGCTCAAGAATATTACTGGAAACAGGAGAAAGAACACATCCAAGAATGGTCGGTCTGTACCTTATGATTGTGATCAGTTTGTTACAGAGAGGGCTTCTCAGGAGTCTCCGTCAGGGAGGATAGCAGTAGAGACATATGAGGATCAGGCTGGCCCTGTAACTAGTCGTAAAGGGAGGTGGATCCCACATGGCCTACTGCGATTTGAATCCTGGCCCTTGTTGCTTGAAAAACATACTGATCTTGTATGTGTGTGTGTGTGTGCGCATGCCTCAAGTCCCAACAGAATGAAGAGAATGCAGGATAAGGAATTGTGATGAGATCTTGTCCCACTGGAGTCTTCCTTTCCCTCCTCCCTACCCACCACGCCCCAGCCTAGCAAGTCATGTGCCTTATGGCAAAAGCCTTAAGAAACAAACAAACAAAAAAAAAAAACCAAAAAAACTCTAAAGAGAATGGAGAAGGGATTGAGGCATGGCCATCCAACCTGGGGGTGATTTCTCATCCTCCCCTCTCCTCCCCATTTCTCTGGCAAGCGCACACTCTCTGTGGCAAAATCTTAAAAAAAAAAAAGTGGAGCTGGCGGGTGACATGGTGGTTAAGGGTGCTGGACTCTCACATGGTCGGCCACAGTTCAAGTCCCAGACCTGGCAGCTTGCTTTCTCACTCCCCGCCCCCCTCTCTCTCGCACACGCGTGCGCTCTTGCTCTGTCCCTCTCTGGTCAAATTAAAATAAGTAAGTAAATAAATAAAGCTAAATAAAATGATTAAAAAAAAAACTAAGGGGGACCAGCAGATGGCATAGCAGTTATGTTGGTGGACTCCTACATGGCCAACCACGGTTTGAGTCCCAGACCCGATGACTTCAAAATCACACCAGACACATGTGAATGTGTGCCCAAGATCCCAGAAGGAGAATAGAGAAGGGACTGTGGCGTGGCCAGTGCCCCCCTGAGGTGATTTCTCAGTTTCTTGCTCACTGTGTCTGTCTGTCTCTCTCGCTTTCTCTCTCTCGTGCCCTAAAGCAAAAACCTAAAGAAAACTGATAAGAAATAAGGGCTTTTAAGTTAGACTTGCAGCCTTACCTATCTCCTCTGTAAAACAAATGTAATAATAGTATAGCTTCAATCTCATAGGGAGCTTGGAAAAACAAAATGAGATAACGCATGGTCCGGCTTCACGACACAGTGTTGATGTGCTGCTCAAAGGAAGCCAGGTCCCACATGGCCGCTGCCTTTTGAATCCTCAGCCTGGTTAGCCTGAAACACGTGTATGGGTTCCCACACTCTGATAGGCTGCAGGACTGCAGGAAGGGGATGTGGCATGATCAGACTCTGTGGAGGGTGTTTGTTCTCTCTTTCTGTCTCTCTTGTATGTATGAGTTTTATCATAAATAATGAAAAAAAAAAAGATGAGCTCATGTATTTCCAGTTATTACCATAGTGACTGATATATGGTAAGCCCTCAACAAATGGAGGCTGCTGTCATTATTACTCCAGTTATTATTGTCATCAGTTAATTTGGAAAGATTTTTGTTGTTGTGTGTTTTGTTTTGTTTTGTTTTGTTTTTTGAGAGGTTTTTGCTATAGGGTGCATGCGCTCGCCAGACAGACAGAGAGAGACAGAGAGACAGAAAGCGAGAAATCACCCCCCAGGGGGGATGACCACGCCACAATCCCTTCTCCTCCATTTTCCTCTCGGGATCTTGGGCACGCACGCACACGTGCCGGCGTGAGTTTTAAGCCACCGGGTCCGGGACACTAACCACGGTCGACTACGTGGGAGTCCAACGACATTGCCATTACGCTAACTGCTGGTCCCAATTTGGAAAGATTTCAACAATACTTTATTTGGTAGCTGTTTAAAATGTATGCACTACTTTCAAAATCACATTTTATTTCTACTATGATTGCTGTAATGTAGGAGGGATAAGTATTACTACATTTTACAGTTGTGTAAACACATTTGGAGAGAAAAACGTTATCTCATGAGCTATGGTAGCCTGGACAAGTTTTCCTACGTGCCTGTATCTCTTAGATAACTTTAAAATTGAGTCGGTCAAAAGATTCTTTTTTTAATTTACAGGAAACACTGATTTGTACATGGAATTAATTATATAAAATGATTTTACAGATATTGAAACTGAGCCATGAAAAAATGGAAATACTTGAAGTTGAGTTGGCAGAAGACAGAGAGAGGAGAAAGCAATTGGCATCTGGCCTTAATACTGTACAGAAAGCCTTGAAAGTTGAAAGTGAGGTATTACCCGATATTGTTTTCCTCTTGTTGCAGGCCTAATTTAGGAATTTCATGTTGTTATTTACTTTGATTTTTAAATAAGTTATGACTATATGACTTAGCTTGAGCTACCATAACTAAAGACCACAGACCAGGTGGCTAAAACAATTGAAATGTATTTTCTCACAGTTCTGGAGGCTAGAAAGTCCAAGATCAAGGTGCTGGCCAGTTCAGTTCTTGGTAAGTGCCTTCATCTGGCTTGAAGATGGTCACCTCCTTCCTGTGTTCTAACGTGTGGTGGGATGTAGAGTAAGCTCTGATATCCCTTCCTCTTCTTGTAAAGGTTCCAACCACATCAAATTAGGGCTCCACCCTTATGTCCTCATTTGACCTTTATCACCTTCTCATCCACACTATCTGAAAACAGAGCAGTCATAATGGGGATTAGGACTTCAACATATGAGTTGGATGGGAGGGACAAAATTCTATACATAGCACTATAGAATGTGTGTTTCTAGCAATGATCGCGGGTAGCTCGGTTGTTTCCTCAAGTCAAGTTCTAGCAGTAGCCAATCAATCTTTAAGTAGCAGGTATTTACTTGTTACGGCGTTCATAGAGTGATGGACTTGTGTATCATTTTAACCTCTTGTCCTGCCATCTTGGCAAAATCTATCATGAGGCAGCCTTTATGTTGGAAAGGGATGAAAGCGAGTTCATGGGCATCTAGATCATTAGACCATATTTAAAGGATGGTAATGCTTACTCAGTTTGCAGTGTGGTGTAATGCCCCAATCCTCTCCTAATAATACAGGAATTTGCCGAGGAATGAAATAAAAAGTTGATACCACTTGCATTCTTCCTGTGGTTTTGAGTTTTGAGTGGATAGACTCATCATTTTGCCCAAAGCCTTTCTCATCAGCTTTCTCCTCTGGCTCTGATTTCAAGGTTTTAGGAGAATACCAAGTATCTCCTCTGCTAATGTAAATGTTATCCAGCCTGTTCCCTTCCCTGGGTCCACATAATTCAGTCCCAGTCATCCATCAATCAAGATACTGCACATTCCATGTCATCAATATTAGCATTTGCTAAAAAATCTACAGCCAACTAAAATACTGATACAAGTAAAAAATCAGAGGGCTAGAGGCAACCCTAGCTGATTAAAACACTAAGTATAATTAAGTAAGGTAGCATCATTTTAGAAAAATGAGATAATATAACATTTTAATGCAGGAATTTCTTCCCCGCTCCTCCGCCAAAAAAACAATTATCTCTATACATCTCTTGCTTAAGGTAGGAATGACTCTGGAAACCTAGTATTTCAACCTGTGAATGATAAAAACCTAAAAATGCTCAGTTTAATTAACTGATTTAAATAAACTTTGTTTCAATGACTAAGAAAGAAAATCTGTTTGCCAGAAGAATAGGTTGAAATAATTTAAAACAAAAAAAATTTCAGGACCATTTCAAGATTTCTTTTTAGAAAACTTCTATGGGGAAATAGTCTTATATTACTAAATATCTTCATTTCTTAATCAGGAGTTGCAAAAATCAAAATCAGAACTTGTAGACCTTTATAAAGAAATTCAAAGTCTGCCAGGAGCAGCAGAAGGCAGAGACCATTTTTTAATAGCATATGACCGGCTACAAAGAGAGAATTCTGAATTAGAAACAAAGGTGAGACTATATTTAAATGTTTGCTACTTCACATACCTTTTATGAAGATAAGATAAAAGGAATTAATTTTCAGTAAAAAACGAGTTGGGCATTAGAGTTTCTCTTATTTTTATATAATAAATTATCAGATAGTGTGAGTTATAACGCAATCTATATTTCAGCAGTATTCAGACTTCAACCAGAACTCGGTAATTACTGTTAATGTGTGAATTTTTTTTTTTTTTTTTTTACTTTAAATCAGCTTCCTATGCTCTTGATTTTTAGAGCACATGTTATAGTATAAAAGGTTTATTTAAAAATCTTCAACCTAGAGACCAGCAGATGGCATAATGGTTATGTCACTGGACTTCCATGTAATCAGCTACAATTTGAGTCCTGGACCCAGCAACCTAAACTCACGCCAAGCACATGTGTGTGCATGCCCAAAATCCCGAGAGGAGAACAGAGGAGAAGGGATTGCAGCGTGGCCATCCTTCCTGGGGATGATTTCTCACTTTCTATCTCTCTGTCTCTCTAGCTAGTATACATACCCTATAGCAAAACAAAACAAAACAAAACAAAACCTCTCTAGAAAAAAATATCTTCAACGTAAACACGTAGGGTCAAGTATCCTTCTTAGTTACACTGAAAATTTGACTTATACTTGGAATTAAGAAAATGTTTAAATGTCCTGACCCCAATTTAAAAATGACTGCCAAACCAGTGTTAGTCCAATACTATATGCAGAGATTGCCTGTAGTTTTATTTCTAGAGCTTCGTTTTTCAGGTTACCGTTATATTCTCCTGACTAAAAATCACTCTCTTGATCTAAAAATGAAGTGTAACATAGTACTAAGGAGTGAAGGCTTGAACATAGCAGTTAAGATGTATTGGATTATGTTTTGCCATAGGGCAGGTGCCACCATGCCCAAAGATGTATCAGATTATATTTTAACACCATGTATGAAGTACAGAACTAAATCAAAACCTAATTTATTTTATCTGTAGCTATTTCCCTGGAAAACAGAGGCAGGTTGCTGAGGAATTAGGACATGGGTCAGATAGTGTGTGACATAGGGAAGGAAAGGCCCCAGACATAGGATCTGCTGCCTGGGAGGACTGGTATCTTACTAGGGCATAGCCCACACTGAGCTCTGTTCCTGAGGCCGTGTCAACCTGGTGAGTCATCATCACATTGCACAGTTAAATCACCCTGTCTTTATCGCTGAAAAAGTTAGGACAAAGGGTGAACTGAGGTGATAAAAATATAAAATTAAGAGATCCAGATCACTATCTCAGTAGCTTAACTCTCGTCTTGTTTTTTAAACTATTTTTTTTTAGATTGATTTTTGCTATAGGGTGTGTGCACTCACCAGGGAGTCAGATAGTGAGAAACCACTCCCCTGGGGGTGTAGCCACAATTCAATCTCTTCTCCTCTATTCTCTTCTTGGGATTTGGAGCACACACGCACATGCGAGTGGCATGAGTTTTAAGCCATTGGGTCTGGGACTCGAACTGCAGTTGACTACGTGGGAGTCCAGCAACATAATCATTGCACTATCTCCAGGTCCTGTTTATTAAACTTTTTATGGTGAAATAATTCCAGACTTACAGAAAAGTTACAAAAATAGTACACATATTTCCCATAAACTTTATCCCCTCCAAATGTTAATACGGTACCATGTTTGCCTTATCATTATCTTTTTCCCTCTCTCTCTACACACACACACATACACTCACACACTTCACTTTTTTTGGTAGAGCCTATGAGAA
This sequence comes from Tupaia belangeri chinensis, assembly GCF_000334495.1. Classification (NCBI taxonomy): domain Eukaryota; kingdom Metazoa; phylum Chordata; class Mammalia; order Scandentia; family Tupaiidae; genus Tupaia; species Tupaia belangeri. The sequence goes on along the minus strand of NW_006203607.1, from coordinate 11,396 downwards.
TAAATTAGAGACATAATCTCATTTGCCCCTAAATATTTCTATGTGTGTTTGCTGCAAATAATGACATCTCTTATATTACCATAGTACGAGTCCCCAAATCAGGAAATTAACATTGACACATACTCTTTTCGAATCTATAGCTCACATTTAGATTTTACCAATGATCCCACCTGACAACAAGAGAAAAACTATATATTTTTTCTAGTCTGAGATCCAATCCACAGTCATACATTTATGTAATTGTCATATCTCTATAGCTCCTTTATACCTACAATTCCTCCGTCTGTCTTTATGATGTTGATGTACATATTTTTTTTATTGCCAGAGAGTACATGTGCTCACAGAGAGAGAAAGCACCCCTCTCCATGGGTGCGTTTGTCCTTCATCCCTCTTTCCCATTAGGATTGGGTTTTTTTGGTTTGTTGGTTTGGTTTTTTTGTTAGATTTTTGCCGTAGAAAATGTACACTCATCTGAGAAAGACAGATAGAGACAGAGAAAGAACAATGAATTACACAAACCTTTCCCCCTCCCCCCAGGGGTAATGGCCATGCAGCAATCCTTTCTCTTCCATTGTCCTCTCAGGATTTTGGGCACACACCTAAGCATTTGGTGTGTTTTTTAAGGCACCGGGTCCAGGACTCAAACCATGGAGTTGGCCATATGGCATCCAGCACCTTAACCACCACATCACCTACTGACCCCTCATTAGGATTTTGGGGATGCACACACATGCATTTTTAAGCCACCAAGGTCAGGATTTGAACTGCAGTTAGTCATGTGGCATCCAGCTTCCTTAACCACTGCGTTATGGGGCTGGCCCTAACCATGTTTTTTAAGAGCCTGTCTTAGTACAGGCTTCTATAATAGAATGCTATAGACCAGATGGCTTATACAACATTTATTTTTCACAGTTCTGGATGCTGGGAAGTCCAGGATCACGGTGCCAGCAGATCGGGTGTCTGGTGAGGGCCCATGTCTTTGCAGATGGCTGTCTTCTCATTGTGTGCTCACAGGGATGAGAGCAGAGAGCAGGAAGCACATCCTCTCCTGTCTCTTCTTATAAAGTAACTAATCCCATCCTGAGGGGTCCATCTTTGTGACCTAATTACTTGCCAAAGGTCTCTCCTATTACCATCTCATTCAGAGTAGGACTTTAGCGTATAACTATTGAGAGAATACAAACATGTGGTCTGTAACAAGTATAGACCATCTTATTTTGAAGATTGCAGTTCAATCTGAGTTCTGATGCTTCCTCACAAGATAATTCAGGTTGCCCATTTTTGGCAGGAATGTAATTCAGGTTGCCCATTTGTGGCAGGAATCCTAAAGAAATGTATTATTCTCTCTCTCTTTTTTTTTTTTTTTTCCTGTAGGGCACATGCACTCACCAGACAGAAAGAAAGAAAGCGAGAGATCAACCCATGGGGGGGAGGGGCATGTGTGGCCATGCCACAATCCCTTCTCCTCCACTCTTCCCTTGGGATTTTGGACATGCACACACACATGCCTGGCATGATTTTCAAGCCCCCAGGTCCAGGACTCAAACCAAGCTGCCAGCCTTGTGGGATCTAGTGCCTTACCTTCCACTCCACCTGCTGGTCTACATGTGATATTTTTGTTCTATAATTTATGATGTTAACTGATCATTTAGTTAAGGTGCTACCTGCTAGATTTCCCCACTGAAAAAGTATTACTTATATCTTTGCAATGAATAAACATCTTGTGAGACTATATATATTCTGTTTTTCATGAAACTTTTACTTATTAAAAGTTTCTGCCTTGAAAGAAAGTTTCTGTTTTGACTCTCTGATTCTTTAATTATATAAGATGAGGATGCACCTCAGACAGGATATTGTCTACTTTGATGGGCACCCATCTTGTGTTCTTTTTTTTTTTCTTTTTTTTTTAATCATTTTTTTCTACGGGGATGTGTCACTGGAGAGACAGAGCCAGAAAGCAAGAACTCATCCCCTAGGGAGAGGGCCACACCAAAATCCCTTCTCCTCCATTCTCCTCTTGGGATTTTGGTCATGCACACACATGCACCCAGAATGAATTTTAAGCCACCAAGTCGGGGACTTGAACCGCAGTAAACCATGTGGGAGTCCAGCATCATAAACATTATGCCACCTGCTGCTCCCTTATCTTGTAGTCTTAGAGCATTCCTCACCCATCTTTTCTATATTCCCTGAAAGAAGTGTTCTTTCATTTTATATGAGGCTGTACAGTGTAACCTTTGAGTAAAGGAAGTCTGCAGAATCTGTTTGCCCAAAAGCAAAAGCACAAACAAAAAACCTGAACAAATACTTTGCCAAATCACACAACAGGACAGCTACTCTCAAAGCATCTCCTTGCATCAGAATCACTTGGGAGGCTTTTTAAAGTGCAGATTCCCATTTCTCACCCAGACCACTGATTCTGAATCTCAGGGTTGGGCTGCAACAAAAGGCTGCCTTTAAAGAAAAAGGGGGAACATGGAGGAGAGACAGGTAGTATTTTTGACAGGGTCTAGCCATAGAGATCCTCTACTCCAGCCTCCTCCTTAGCTAGGATTACAAACACGTGCTACCACACGTGACCTGTGGAGATTGGTCTGGGGTTCCAGCCTCCCGTGTGCCCTGAGCTTTGTTCAGTAGACCTTTCCACCTGGGCCACCGCGGCTGGGCCCGGGACTGCAGTTTTGATAAACTCCTCCGGTGGTGCTTTCTATGCAGACGTTTGAGGACACTTAGATAGTCGGGAGCCTTTACAAGTTCTAGTGTTTCAAATAAAGACTGAAAGAAAGAGTTTCTCTGTAATGCTTATCTAATATTCTTTCTGAGGTTTTTTTTTTGCAATAATATATGCTTTTATGAATAAATAAAGTACATTCAAAACTTGGTAACAAAAATATGTAGTAATATTATAAAACTGCATAAGTCACATCTTTTTCTTATTAAAAGGTAGAACAAAACTCTGAAAAACACTCTGAGAAGCCAACTCCAGAGACCAGAACTATTATGTTTTTGTGTGTGGAGAGGTTTTTTCCTATAGGGCACATGTGCTTGCCAGAAAGACAGAGACAGAGAGACAGAAAGCAAGAAATCACCCTCCAGTTAGGATAGCCATGCTATAATCCCTTCTCCTCTCAGGATCTTGGGCACGCATATACACGCGCCTGGCATGAGTCTAAGCCAACCGGGTCCAGGACTTGAACCGCAGTCAACTACATGGGAATCCAGTGATATAGCCATTATGCTAACTGCTGGTCCCCCAAAACTACCTTTAAAAAAATTATTGATTTATATGCCCTTATGCTTTTGATACAACTGAATTAAGTTATATAACAACTGGAATGTATTAAATTGGAATAAGACTTTATTAGGCTGTTAATTTATATTATTTAAACCAATAATTATGCATTTAATGGAGTCAGTGTACCTTTTCATAGCTATCCGTGTGAGTCTGCAAAACAGAATATTTATCTTTTCACTTGACTTTACAGGTCTTGGAGCTTTCACAAGAATTTGAACAGTTAAATCACATTACTGTAGGGGGAAAAACACCAACTGCTAATTTAATTACAAGTGAGAATACCTGTAAAGATCTTGTGTGTAAACCACCCATTTTGGAAGTAGAGATTCAAAACCCAAAGGAAGAGAAAGAAGAATTTGGGTAAATTGAGAAGAATCCCATATCACATTAAGTATTTTAGTGGTGCATTTTATTTGGTTTGACCATGGTAAGAATTTGACATTCATTTCCAAATAATGTGAACATAAAAATTAGTTATAAGCATTCGCCTAACAGTTTGTCTTTTGGTATGCTATTACATTTTTTAAAGAATTATTTATTCAATTTTATTTATTATTATAAAATTTTGCTATAGTGCATATGCACTCACCAGAGAGAGGGAAAGTGAGAGAGCAAGCCATCAGGTCCAGGACTTGAACCGTGGTGGACCATGTGGAAGTTCAGCATTTTAACCATCGTGCCACCTGATGACCCCGCTATTGCATTTTAAACTTTGTTTCCTGCCTTTTAAAATAAACATATGCTTTTTATAGAAAATCTAGAAAGCATGGGAAGGAGATACACAGATTATAATATCTGATAATTCACACCAGAGAAAGATGTTAACATCCTGATTTTTTTTCTTGTTTCTGTACACATACATTTTTGTTTTTGTTGTAAGAATTATTTTTTTATTTAACTTTTTTATTATTGTGATTTTCCACTTTAATCAGAGAACGAGAGAGAGACGGAAAGTGAGAAAGCAAGCAACCAAGTTCGGGACTCGAACTGCGGCTGGCCATATGGGAGTCCAGCACCTTTAATCACTACACCACCTGCCGGGCCCATTGGTTTTGTTTTATAACCTAATTAAGATTAGTCTCTACTGAGAGATTTGGTTTTGCTGGTTTTATTTAACATTGTATCTAATAATTAAATTTTGAGACCCTTAATTTTTTTTTTTTGTTATTCTTGTCCTTTAAGTCTTGTATTTCTACTTTACTGCCAAAAATATCTTTCACAGAAACATCTGAAGCCTTGGGCAAATGTCTTACTCTATTTTGGTGCAAAAACTGATAGACACAATCAAATTTTATCTGGACAAAAGTCTAGAACTCAATAATTCAAATAAATCAATAAATGTCAATTTGATTTATATACCATACTAAAGAATACACTTATCAATGAATTGAGGAAATACAGTGTAGGTGTAGCCAAATTTATATTTTCATAAATGTTCCGAGATAGAGCTTGTTTTGCCATTTCAAAGTTCTCTGAATTTTGTTCTCTTAAAAGTTGCTTTTTACTTTAGAGTAAGCTCTGAGTCCAAGATTATAAGCATGAAACCTACTATAGTTGCAGAAGTGGGAAGACTGTATTGGAGAGAGGGTGGGGAGGGGGTATGATGGTGGTCGCAAGAGCAGTGAGCCTAGAAGGCAGGTCACAGCATTTAGGTTTAGGAAAAACAAAGTCTAGTTCTTGAGCACTGTAATAGTGTACTAGAGTTCTCAGGGGAGATTGTTCTAGTGTCTCTATAGCAGGTGAGACAGAGATGGAAGACAGAACAGCTAATCCATATATAAGCCACAGATGAGTGAGAGGTTCAATCCCAAAGTTTTCAGAGAAGGAATTTATATTAATGATCAAAGCTGCCCAGCTAATCTGGGGGTAGTTGGCAGGAATACTCGCCACAGGGAGCAAGGGTGTGGCCTTAATTCATCTCGGGTGGGGAACCTTGCCATGATAAAGATACTGGGCTTCCCTCGCAAGAACTCCTTGCTGGGACCAGCAGATGGCATAATGATTACATCGCTGGATTCCCACATAGTTGACTGTGGTTCAAGTCCTGGACCCAACAGCTTAAAACTCATGCTGGACACATGTGCCTGCTTGCCTAAAATCCCAAGACGAGAATGAAGGAGAAGGGATTATGGCATGGCCATCTCCCCTAGGGCGGGGGGTGGGGAGTGATTTCTTGCCTTCTGTCTCTTTGACTCTGGTTCTCTGGTGAGCACATGCACCCTATAGGAAGAATATTTATCGAAAAATAAATAAATAAAAAACTCCTTGCTGCCACCTGTTTCCATGACTTGTCCCAAACTTCTGCCCATAGCTGGGACTGCAAGAAGCCTACGTATCTGCCATGTGCGTCCCTCTTGCTTTTTCTCATAATGTTTTCCTGCTCACTTATCTCCTCTCTCTCCCGTCCACCCCTTTCAGCCTCTACTTATTTCAGGTCCATAACACAGTCACATTCAACAATAAGATGTGTGTCTACCATGTGCCAGGTATTACAGGTAGGTAGATACTGAGGGATCAAAATAAGACACAGTTCCTCTCCATCTCGCCACCTACTGAGGGATCAGGGCATGGCAGGATCCTGTTGGCAGTCCCAGTCTCCCTCTAAGACAGCGCCTCTCCTGTGGTCCACATAGTCTGAGGGCAGAAGACAGCTAAAGAAGTGCTGGAGCGCAAGGCAAGAGCTCTAGCCAGGCTAATGAATCAGAAAACACTCTTAAAGGGACAACTTAACTTGAGTAGTGAGGTAGGAATAATCAAGAGACAAGCAGAAAAGGCTATTTGATGATGATGATGTGGATAGTAATGTCTTTGTCTTGACTGCTAGGCATGGTAGTCATGTTGGAAAAAGAAATGTAATACATTGTAAAGATATATGTGATTAAATGTAATATAAAAATTATGATAACAAATAAAATTAAATTTAAAAAAGAAGAGGCAAGCAGAAAGATGAGAGAATAGTTTTTAGGACATAGGTGACATGTACAAGAGAAAGCATGGTTGGTTTGTGCTCCTCCAAATGACCTCAATGCTGCTCTAGCTTAATGTCTATATTAAGGAGTTTGGACAACTGGAAACTATCACAGGCTTTAGTGGCATGAAGGAGGTAAAAACAGGTTTGTTGTTTAGAAAAATCACTCTGTCTGCTCTGGGTGAAATCGTTTATTGGTCCAAGAAAGAAGGTAGCAAGACCAGTTAGGAGACTGTTACTGTAATGTGGGTGAGAAATGATGGTGTTCGTGGGGATGGAGAAAAGGGGATAGACTTGAAAGGAGGTAGAAATCAAGAGGATGTAGAGAATGTGGAAAACTGTGTGGCAGGCAGCAGCCTGGGTATGGGGAGAGGGTAAAGACAACTTGAGTTTCTGGTTCGATGATGCCATTCCCTGAGTTAGGGAACATTTTTGAGGAAGGAGCAAAAGGACTTTAGGTTTTGACACATTGACTTTGGCGTGTCTTTGGAACAGCCAAATGAAGTGGGTCAACAAACAGTTGGATTTATGGATTCAGAGCTCAGGAGAGAGGCCTGGGATGGAGATAAATGAAGGATTCATCAACAAGTTGATGGTAGCAAAAATCAATGGACCCAGAGAATGGGCCCAGCCATGGCGGTACAGATGGTGGGATACCATCGCTCAGAACTGGAGCCGTATGGGAATGCCCAGAATTCCGGTCCTGGCTGACCCAGACACATCGGGCACATCCATGGACTTGTCTGTGAGCCTGGCTGATGGGAAGACTGGAGATGAGGAATCATGCAAGGTCCCATTTTCTCTCTACACTTTTGGAAAGGTCATATGAATCAGGGCTGGATCTGTGGTGTACCAGTAATGCTCTGCTCAGGAGAAGCTGGATCCCATGCAACAACCACGGTTCACATTTCTGGCCTGGTTGGCCTGCAACTCAGCAGGCACGCACAAGTGCCCAAGATCCAGTGGGCTAGAAGACTGAGGAAGGACATGGCTGCATGACCAGACCTGTAAGAGGTGTTGCTCTCTCTCTTTCTCTCATTCATGCTCTCTCTTGTGAGCACCTGTACTCTATCAGGGATTAAGGGGGAAATAGTCATGTGATTGGATGAAATGGCCTTATATGTTGCTTGATAAAAGTACGAGAAGGTAGAAACCCAAGGAAAGCCTCTCTGTGGGATGCAAAATGATTACAGCACCTCCAAGGAAACTTGAACAAAGCAGCCAAAGAAACAGAAGAAAAACCAGGAGAGTGTGTGCAACAGGAGAGAGGTTATATTTCAAAAAGAAAGAGGAGAGAGTGGTTCCAAGAAGTAGGAGAAGGAACAAAAAGTGAGTATCAAATTTAGTCCTAAGGAAACGGTTGAGGATTTTAATAAGAGGAGTTTGGGGGTCAGCAGGTGGCTTGGTGGTGAAGGCACTGCACTCACATGGCCAGTGATGGTCCAAGTCCCGGACCTGGCAGCTTGCTTTCTCACTCTCCCTCCCCCTCTCCCTGTCTCTGCTGTCTCTCTGGTGAGCACATGAGCCCTATAGCAAATTAAAAACAAGAATAAGAATAAATAAAATTAAACAAATAATTATATTGTTTAAAGATAGAAGTTTTAACCAATGGCAGAAAACAGATTGGTTTCTGGATCATATCCCATGGGATGATGATTAGGAGTGAACTAAGTAGCAAATAGGATACGAAGAAGTGAAAATAGTGTGTGAAGATAATGCTTCCCCAAAAGTTTGGCCGTAAAGAGGAGAAAAGAATATAGTAAGAGAAAGTTTGTGTATATTCAAATGCTGATGAGAAAGAATCCCCAATCTGGTAGGCTAAGAGTTCAGAATATCAGTAAAGGAGCTAGACTTAGCCAGGAGGTGGGCCACCTTGTCCATTGTAACAGGAGGTAAAGAGTGGATGGAGGACCAGCCAGGTGGCTTGGTGATTAAAGCAGCCGGATCCCACATGGCCAACTGAGTGGTTTGAGTCCTGGATCCAGTGGCTTGAGAAGCATGTCAGGCATGTGTGTATGAATGCCCCAAATCCCAAGAGGAGAATGGAGGAGAAGGGATTGCAGCATGGTTGTCCTCTCTGGAGGGCACTTTCTCATTTTTCCTCTTTCTTTGTCTCTGCCTAGTGAGCACACACACACCCTATAATAAATTTTTTGAAAGAGGAGAAAAAAAGAACGGATGGCTAGAGATACCAGTGAGCGTTTAACTTGTGTGCGTGCCCCAAATCCCGACAGAATGGAGAAAGGGAGAGGGGATTGCAGTGTTACATTTCCCCAATGGTCGGTGCTTGCTTTCTCTCTCTCTGTCTCTGCGTGTGTCTCTCTCTTTCTCTCTGGCAAGTGCAGACTCCCTCTGGCTTATTAAAAAACAAAACATGAAACAAAGATGAGGAAAGACAGATGAGTGGGATTGGGAGTCCTCCACTCTCATCCCGAGAAGTTCCACTTTTGTCTATTTCATATGTGGGGCTCAGAGTAAGATTTTAATTCAAGAAAGAATCCACATCTAAAACTAAGTATAAAAACCACTGATATTGGGACCAGCAGTTAGCGTAATGGCTATATCGCTGGATTCCCACGTAGTCGACTGCAGTTCGAGTCCCAGACCTGGTGGCTTAAACTCACACCGGGCACATGTGCGTGCGTGTCCAAGATCCCAAGAGGAGAATGGAGGAGAAGGGATTGCAGTGTGGCCATCCCCCCGGGAGGTGATTTCTCGCTTTCTGTCTCTCTGTCTCTCTCTGTCTGGCGAGCGCACGCGCCCTATAGCTAAAACCTCTCCAAAAAAAGAAAAAAAAAAAACACTGATATTTAGCTAAGTTCTTCTCTTGCAGATGAGATCTCTGAGACCATGAGAACTGACATGACTATTTCAGTCACAGTCGCAAACACGACAAGTGATCAGCAGGCCTGAGAGAAAGGGCCAAGCCTCCTAACTCTAAATCAGGAGCAGTTTCTACTTTTTCTGCTTTGAAGAGATCATAATCACAAACACCCTCAGTGTAGGAAGGTGCTTGGGCACTTGAGTTTTAGGTCAGTGTAGCCGGATCCCACATGGCCAACTGAGTGGTTTGAGTCCTGGATCCAGTGGCTTGAGAAGCATGTCAGGCATGTGTGTATGAATGCCCCAAATCCCAAGAGGAGAATGGAGGAGAAGGGATTGCAGCATGGTTGTCCTCTCTGGAGGGCACTTTCTCATTTTTCCTCTTTCTTTGTCTCTGCCTAGTGAGCACACACACACCCTATAATAAATTTTTTGAAAGAGGAGAAAAAAAGAACGGATGGCTAGAGATACCAGTGAGCGTTTAACTTGTGTGCGTGCCCCAAATCCCGACAGAATGGAGAAAGGGAGAGGGGATTGCAGTGTTACATTTCCCCAATGGTCGGTGCTTGCTTTCTCTCTCTCTGTCTCTGCGTGTGTCTCTCTCTTTCTCTCTGGCAAGTGCAGACTCCCTCTGGCTTATTAAAAAACAAAACATGAAACAAAGATGAGGAAAGACAGATGAGTGGGATTGGGAGTCCTCCACTCTCATCCCGAGAAGTTCCACTTTTGTCTATTTCATATGTGGGGCTCAGAGTAAGATTTTAATTCAAGAAAGAATCCACATCTAAAACTAAGTATAAAAACCACTGATATTGGGACCAGCAGTTAGCGTAATGGCTATATCGCTGGATTCCCACGTAGTCGACTGCAGTTCGAGTCCCAGACCTGGTGGCTTAAACTCACACCGGGCACATGTGCGTGCGTGTCCAAGATCCCAAGAGGAGAATGGAGGAGAAGGGATTGCAGTGTGGCCATCCCCCCGGGAGGTGATTTCTCGCTTTCTGTCTCTCTGTCTCTCTCTGTCTGGCGAGCGCACGCGCCCTATAGCTAAAACCTCTCCAAAAAAAGAAAAAAAAAAAACACTGATATTTAGCTAAGTTCTTCTCTTGCAGATGAGATCTCTGAGACCATGAGAACTGACATGACTATTTCAGTCACAGTCGCAAACACGACAAGTGATCAGCAGGCCTGAGAGAAAGGGCCAAGCCTCCTAACTCTAAATCAGGAGCAGTTTCTACTTTTTCTGCTTTGAAGAGATCATAATCACAAACACCCTCAGTGTAGGAAGGTGCTTGGGCACTTGAGTTTTAGGTCAGTGTTAAGGAAATGAGTTCTATGGCCCCCCAAATTTCCCAAGACAGAATCTTTATGCTATAATATGGGGGTGGATAGAGCCCAGTCTGTCTTGTTCTGCAGTTTATCTCCAGTGTCTAGAACAATACCCGACACATAGTAGGTACTCAGAAAACATCTGAGGGAATGGAATTTCCTTTTATTCCCGCTGGGTACAGTGGAGTACCACTGCAGTATCTTGCAGCTGAACCTGGAGTTGGACTTCTAATGGCAGCCTCAGGCTTGCTGCTTTACTAGGAAGCTTGGCCCAGAGCAGCTGCTAGCTCCCCTAGACCTTCATGAGCTTCCTCCTTTTAAAACACTCCACTCACCATTTTATAGCATCCTTATTACTTTTCTAAAGAATTGCTTGATAAATGTTCAAGTGGATCTTCTTTAAAAATTGTACTTGACAATACATTTCTGTTCACTTTGCAGACTACCAACATACTTCTCCTCTAAACTTCTCCTTTCTCAGCCCAGTTTACTCAGAGAATTGTTCCTCCATCCACACAACCCATCAAGCCCAAGCCGAGGGGTTGATTGCTTCCTCCCCACCTCTGGTCCACCAATACCTCCTGCGAGGGCCACTATGGAAACATAAAACGTCGCCTCTGCTTACTTCCATCTGTGTCTCCACTGCTGCTCCCCTGTTCCATGGCCCTGGCATGGCTTGGCAGGACTATTAACAACAGCTCACTGCTTCCATACCCCTCTCCCAATCCATCCTCCACAGAGCAGCCCCAGTGGCCTTTTAAAAATGCAAATTGAACGACTGGCCTCCTAGTGCAGCTGGTAAGACCTCTGTGTAGAGGGCTGGGTCCTGTATGGCTGACTGTAGTTGGAATCTCAGCCCTGGAGGTATGAACGCGAGTGCCCCAAATCCTGGCAGGATAAAGAAATGGAGGAAAAAGGATTTGGGCATGACAGTGCCCCATTGGAGAGTTCTTTTTTTTTTCTTTCTTTCCTTCCTTCCTT
>NW_006203606.1:578835-582079 GCF_000334495.1 Tupaia belangeri chinensis | reverse complement strand
ATTAATTAATTTATTTATTTATTTTACTAGGTCTTTAGTTCTTGTTGGAGGGGAGGGAATGAGAGACAGACAGTAAGAGAGAAAGTGAGAAAATCACTCTTTGGGGGATGGCCATGCCACAGTCCCTTCTCCATTCTGTCGTAGGATTTGGGGCATATTAACAATGCACCCAGTGTGGGTTTCAAGTCACCAAGTTCAGGATTTGAACCTCAATCAGCCATGTGGGAGTCCAATGTCATAACCACCACAGCACCTGCTAGGTGTGTGTGCCCAAGATCTTGAGAGGAGAATGGAGGAGAAGGGATTGCAGTGTGGCCATCCCCTCTGAGGGTGATTTCTCGCTTTCTCTCTCTCTGTCTCTCTCTGTCTTTCTGTTGAGTGCACGTGCCCTATAGCAAAAACCTCTCCAAAAAAATATATATATTTAGGGAAAAATAATGGTAAATCATTAATAGTAATTGTCTCTTTGTGTTGGGTTTGATTAACTTTTTTTTAAAGAATTATCTATTTATTTATTTATTTATTTATTTTAATTTGACCATACAGAAACAGAATAAGAGAGAGAGGAAAAGCAAGAGAGCAAACCACCAGGTTCGAGCTTTGAACCATGGTTGGCCATGTAGTAGTCCAGCACCCTTAAGTACCATGTCACCTTGCCGGCCCCTAACCTGGACTTTTTAAATTCAGGAACTTGAGTCACAAAGGAATTATTTTGATGGGCTACTCTACTTAATAGTGAATACCTAAAATCTGACATTGAAAGTAATCATTAAAAATAATGATTTAAACTCTTACTGATAATAAACTGATTTAAATTGTTATCTATAAAAACAGAAACTTTGTGCTATATCTATTAACTTCTGTCATTTTCTAATTTGTTTGGTTTTTGAGAAAAATCCTCACTTATGTTGTCCAGGTTGGCATCAAACTTGCGAATCTCCTGCCTCATACTCCCAAGCAGTCTGAATTACAGGCATGTGTGCCACCACACTCACCAATCACTACTCTTTTCTCAATACTATACAGTAATTAAAGTAGCACAATTCTCTACTAACCTATGTCAAGTTTGCATCATTTTGAAGCCTCAGCCATAGTTTATAAATAACTTAAAATCTTCTTGCATTAAAATGATATTTGGCTTGAATTATTGGTGCAGAAATAATGCTTTACTTAAAAACTGCTAAAAAAGAATTCAGAATTCAACATAAGCACAAGTACAGAAATGGAATAACTTTTAATAATTTGATACTAAAACTTGCTATTTTAATAAGAAGGAGATTGTTTTTTTACCAACACTCTGAAAGTAAAATAACTTCAAAAGTCACTTGGTGCGAAGCAATTCTGGACACGAATAAAACGGGCACAAAAAGTGCACAACAGGATTCACAGGTGAGATTCAGCTAATGCAGAATCTGCACTTGTGAACATCCCATCACCATGCGCAATATACAAACTGCCACAAGATGCATGGACACCTCGATTAACTCCTAGTAGTCCTCAGCAGCAGAGGCTACTGCTCTCGCCACTTAAATATGCACAAATAAAATGAAGTATCAACTCCGTGTCAAAAAAATTTTTTTTTAATTAATCTCAAAACCAGGCTCAAAAACAACAACTTGCATTTCAATTTAATAGATAGAAATGGTTCTGAAATGAAGTTCAATTTAATAGATAGAAATGGTTCTGAAATTAAGTTATTATAGATGAAACAAATTGTATGACTATTTAACAAAATAAAAATAGAAACTTCCTCCAGAAAATACTTCCTTCAGTAAGCTAAATTATAAACCATCTAAGTCAGCTTAATCACCACAGCCAACAGCTAACTTTTTGTCCAGACTATTCTGACAAACAACTTGCTCCTGAAGATATGCTTCTAGTCTCTTAACTCACTATGACCACTACCTAAAGCTCTTAGATGAGTGACATGAATTTTGCCCAATCATGACCAGTTCACTGTCTTACAAAGCCTACCTTTTAAAACCACTCAACCTGGGCTCGTCTTATAGTCTAGGCACCAAGGAAACCAGATCCACATGGTTGACCCAGGTACCAATCCCACCCTAGAGGTCTGAAGAGCATGTGTGTATACCTGCCCAAAATACCAACCCAATGGAGAAATGGAAGAGAAGGAATTGAAGTGTGACTAAACCTCATGGGGGAGATGTTTTTCCCTTCCATTCTCTCTCTAGTAAGTACACATGTCCTCTGACAATAAAATAAAATCACACAAACCAGGCCCTAACTCCTTGCAATCCTTTCTTGACTTCAGCTTTTCTAAATGCCGCTGAGACTGTCAAAGTAGTGTTCTCTCATGTTGCAATAAGTGTAATAAACTTTATCAAGATTTTTTTCCTGAGATCTTTAAGGGCAATTTTGGCACAATTTTATAGGACAGTAAATAGAGACAACAAAAATAGGCTACACAAAATAAAACGTAAGTTAGAAAGCAACCTATAAAATTAGGCACTTAAATAATTTTTTTTCTTTCTCTCAAAAAAATAGAAAGTAACTAAGGTACAAATCTATGCACAAATACTAGTAACTATATATTTTGTTCTTAGGGCGATCATATAATTCACCATCCAAACTGGTAGTCCATACATATTACAAATAAAGAGAATTTTTAATATGAATTATATTGTGATTCAAGCACATACACAAACTGAAACTGGCAAACTGAAATATAAGATCATCATACCTCTTTCTCACATTGTTAAGCTCAAAGAAAATAACTTCTCAAATCTCTAACCATGAGAAAAATAAGGAAGAAATGCAGAAATAAACATGAAAAATAGTTGTAAGGCATGGAAAAATGTTCTGATATATCATACAAAAAAGTCACTTTTCAATTTGTCTAGGGCCCAAATATAGGCATAACCTTTGCTACTATTTCTAAATTGAACTAAGATTGTACATAAATTTGTATCATCCTGTGTGGGTGGGTTGACCCATCAAAGGCGGCGCAGGTGAACAGAAGATAAAGGCCTCGGTGCCATTTTTATGCACATCCTCAGTCGGACACCCCCAGAGATTGCTCTCTGAGGAGTGACAACTGCTAGGAATCATCGTGCCTTTTTATTGAAAATGTGTTACATGTAAGTAAATGGGTGAGGGGCTACATGTTCTAATTATTAGTTCAATAGGGATCATAGATTCCATTCAGGGTTGGATTAAGGGTGGGTCTATTGAGGTTTCGCAATTGTTCGCTTGATGTAGATGGGTCTCCATGGAACGCAGTTTC
>NW_006203606.1:536939-577984 GCF_000334495.1 Tupaia belangeri chinensis | reverse complement strand
CTCTTGGGATCTTGGGCACGCATGCACACACGCCTGGCATGAGTTTTAAGCCACCGGGTCCAGGACGTGAACTGCGGTCAACTACATGGGAGTCCAGCAGCATAGCCATTACGCTAACTGCTGGTTCCCTAAATCACTATTAAAGAGTCATTCTTGAGACCAGCAGTTGGCATAATGGCTATGTTGCTGGACTCTCACATAGTTGACTGCAGTTCAAGTCCGGGACCCAGTGGCTTAAACTCACACTGGGCGCGTTTGCATGCATGCCGAAGATCCAGAGAGGAGAATGGAGAAGGGATTGTGGCGTGGCCATCCCCCCAGGATGGGGGTGGGAGGTGATTTCTTGCTTTCTGTCTCTGTCTCTCTGTCTTTCTGGTGAGTGCACATCCCCTGTAGCAAAAACCTCACCAAAAAAAAAAAAAAGAAAAGAGTCATTCTTTGTTTACTTGGTAATAAACCAACCTCAAATGTGATTCTTTTGGAATTACTTTACTTTTCTAGGCAAAAACATTAGAGTTTTTAAATAGTACTTCTTTTCTGCTAAGTTAAATTTATCATCTGGAGCCCAGGAAAAGTGCTGAGAAAACAAAACATTTTCCTTAACGAGTTGAAAATGCAAAAGCCTGAGTGGTTATTGCATGAAATAAAACAAAAAGAGAAATAGAAACAGTATGCCATGACTTGGGGGAACTTAGAGTCAAACAAAAAAATACTTGTTTTTTCCTTACCTACATCTGAAAAACAGTTGACAGATAGGCTTAAGTTTCACTCAAAATATCACCTTTATTTCTAGCAAGACACATAAAAGAATATAGTTGGACATGAAATTTCATCGAGAATCTTAATATTTTTTTCTCAATAAGACACATACATTTTCAGGCAAAGGTAGTACAAGACTCTTTTGGGCTTCCAACCCCACCCCCAAATGCAGGCAGAAAACAATCCAAATTCAACAGTCTATTGTGGTCAAATTGAAGGACACAAGAACCAGAGTTAGAAAGAGTGAGGTTTGCTCAGTTCTTTCTCCCATAGTTAACAGGTATGGGAGGAATGAATGAAGTTTTCTCAGAGGGATGAATGAAGTTCAGAGAAAGAAGCTGGAACACTAAGCACTACGGATATTCTCTGTATGGAAGCAAAAAGCTAGGGATATGGAGATTTCTCCATCATATAGAAATGTGTACTTTCACATACTATTGAATATTGGAGAAATTCCTAGGAATTTTCTACCTTATCCTAAAATTAGTTTTATTTTTAGTCTGAATTAGGTAAACAATTTTGTAAATAAAAGAAATGTTTGCATGTTTATGTCCATGGTTTTGTTCTTCTAGCAAACTAATAGAAGGTAAATTTAATAACCTTTATTGAAATTCCTATATACTATAAACATAGAAAAATAGGCATATAGTTAAGAAAAATTAATGTAAGAACAAATAGACATTGCAGATCACACATCCCAAACCATCTGAATGTAACAGAGAAGAAAACTGATAGAATCAAATTAAAATGCCTGAGATGGAGAATATTTGTCCAGGCTTTGAAATGACAGAAATGGGGCCAACAGGTGGCATAGTGGTTAAGGCACTGGCCTTCCCATACCTGGCCACAGTTTAAGACTCAGATCTGGCAGCTTGCTTTCTCATTTCTCTCTCTCTCTGGTGAGTCCAGTGCCCTACAGCAAATTTTAAAATAATAATAGAATTACATAAACAATAATTCTAAAAAATGACAGAGATTTTAGTACGGGGTAAAACAAGCTACCTTTGAGAGGAATGAATATCATATTTATGTTCACACCATACTTAAGCCAGTAATATTATCACAAAGGGCAAATTCTTTTTTTTTTTTTTTTTTTGGAGAGGTTTTTGCCATAGGGCACATGCACTCGCCAGACAGACAGAGACAGAGAAACAGAAAGTGAGAACTCACCCCCCCAGCGGGGATGGCCGCGCCACAATCCCTTCTCCTCCATTCTTCTCTCGGGATCTTGGGCACGCACGCACACACGCCCAGCATGAGTTTAAGCCACTGGGTCCGGGACTCGAACCACAGTCAACAACGTGGGAGTCCAGCGACATAGCCATTACGCTAACTGCTGGTCCCAACGAAGGGCACGATTATTAAATAAACCTTTTCTCCACTTCAACAAGTGGTGATCTAACGTCCACTTCTGGTTCCATAAGCTCTCTGTTCATGTGACTGTTGAACATCAAATAACTATAATAATCCCTGAAACACCAAAGGATACTTTCTGTAAGTGCCAGAGCTAATAGTGTTTAATGGCCATCACATGCTCAAAGTACAGTATAATTTGACAGAATTTGTTCTGTGACTTACTATACAGTAGCTATCTTAAAACTAAACTTGATTTTAAGAATACCTTCCTGACTGAATGCTGGTGAAATATTTTGATAAATTTCTATGAATAGTTAAAATATATTTAAAATCACCCTTACTTATAATTATAAGGTGCAATAGCTATACAAATTTATCAAATATGGCATTTTGTGTCATTTTCATCCATCCCAGATCTTATTTAATCTCTAGATAACTAAATTTTATTTGGCATCATCAGAAAAACATATTTGATCAAAATCTATTTATTGTTGAGATTCAGACAAAATTTTACTCCATTGGAAAAAAAATCTCCTCGATATTTGAAATTATTTTGACAAAACTTTTTATTTATTTATTTAATTTGCGGGGGGGAGAGGTTTTTTTGCTATCAGGCATGTGCGTTCGCCAGAAAGACAGAGAGATACAGAAAGACAGAAAGTGATAAATCACCGCCTGTGGGGGATGGACATGCCACAGCCCTTTCTCCTTCATTCTCATCTCAGGATCTTGGGCACACATGCACAAGTGCCTGGTGTGAGTTTAAGCCACAGGTCCAGGACTCGAACCACAGTGGACTACATAGGAGTTGAGTGACATAGCCATTCCGCCATCTGCTGGTCCCTAATTTTGTAATAAAAACTAATTTCAAAATCATTTAAACCTATCAGCTGTTTTCAAAATTTAATTATTGTTTAGTACATGCCACTGAACTATGACAAGTGCTAGGCTATCATTTATCAGTCAAACTTTTACCATACGTATCAGAATGGAAGATGGAATTAAGGAGCAAGTTTATTTTGTTGCAAAAACATTTTTTTAAATGTATGCCCAATTTTTTTATAATATGCATTTTCCATGAATTTTTGAAGACCCCCCCCATATTTCTACTTATATTACTAGAAAGATAAATATTAAATTTCATATTAGAGTTAAAAACAGTTTTAAACTTCTTAGATTAATTCCACTTTTACAGAGAATCTTAGTTTGTCATTATAGTGTTCAAGAGAGGGTACTAGATTAATAGAGTTCCATTCTTTTTTTAGAAAAATTCCATAAATGTCTTCACATTTTTTATTCTAATATAACCTCCAGTTCCAAGAAGAGAATTCTCAAGCTGTCTCATGATATAGAGGAAAACGTATTTAACTTCTGTATTCCTAATCCACAGTGGTTCTCGTAGGTTCCATTTCAGAGAATATTTTATTTCTAATTTGAGCTCACAAATATTGAAGTTCTATATTATTGGACACAAATACAAAATTTAATTACCAGTTTAATTGATAAGAAGTGTATATTCTTCTCCTATGTGAGAATGAAATAAATTATTTTCTTTCAGTTGTATCAAATTGGAATTAATGCCTGATTTACTTACTACAAGTAATTTTTTTATTCCCTTCTAATTAAGAATATATGATAGATTCCAAAAGTGGTCTCAAGTGCTTCCCCTTTGGCTGCACATTCTTAATTTTGTTATGAGTTCATGATTTCTCCCTTCAAGACAGGGAGAAACGAAGATACATTTGAGAATAAATCTCGTTGTAGGATTTTACAATGACCTCATTCAAAATTTATTCTGTGATTATTAAATGAAGATATTTCTGCCATTTCTGTGTTTTATTAAATTTTCTATATTACTTGTCTGAAATTCTTCTACCTAAGGTAAATCACAGATCTTAATTAACAACACAATGTGCACTCAAAGAGAATTTCTACTAATAAAAATTGGTTTGCCTTCAATTAACCAACACTTATCTCCTAGGGACTACTCACTTCATCGGACTCACCTTACATGTTTTCCTCCTTGACTCTTGCCTCTGGAAAGCATGTATGACTTTTTTTACCTTTTTTTTTTTGGAGTGGTTTCTGCTATAGGGTGCATGTGCTCACCAGAAAGTCAGAGAAAGACAGAGAGACAGAAAGCGAGAAATCACCCCCCGAGGGGTGTCCACGGTGCAATCCCCTCTCCTCCATTCTCCTCTCAGGATCTTAGGCACACACGACACGGGCCCTGCATGAGTTTAAGCCACCAGGTCTGGGACTCGAACCACAGCCGACTACATGGGAGTCCAGTGACATAGCCATTATTGTAACTGCTGGTCCCTGACTCTTTTCGAGTTTTAAAACTTACCAATATTTAAGGGCTCATCTCAAGCCCCATGTCACCCATGAAATGTTCCCTGATCTCCTTACTCTATAGCAAGCTTTCTTTCTTCTCTGAATATATATAAAACTGATTGTATAATTCCAATAGTTTTATCTGTGTTTGCCTTGCATTATTAGACTGTTAGACTATGGATACAAGGATATAGAAATATGACTTCCTTCCCCAAATAAAATCAAAACTGTAAAGAACCAGAGTTCTTAGCCACAATCATCTATTTTATGGGGAGATGGAAGTAATACAAGGAATTTTATACTCTAAATTTTTTTTGAGAGGTTTTTACTATAGGGTGTGTGCGCTCGCCAGAAAGACAGAGAGAGACAGACAGAAAGTGAGAAATTACCCCCCCCCGGGGGGGATGGCCACGTCACAATCCCTTCTCCTCCATTCTCCTCTCGGTATCTTGGGCACGCACGCACATGCACCTGGGGTGAGTTTAAGCCACTGGGTCTGGGACTCAAACCGTGTTCAACTACATGGGAGTCCAGCGACATAGCCATTATGCCAACTGCTAGTCCCATATACTCTAAATTTTTAAGATGGAAATAAACACAATTTATAAAACCAGGACTTCCCTTGTCATACATTTCTCATTACATGTATTGGCCTTGTAGTTGACCAATAAATGCTTGCTCATCAATATACTTATTCAAAATGGCATTAATTCCTCAAGATATATAAATTACATGAAAACTTAAACTTTCTAATTTGATGTTTCCCTTCCCTACATATTATAAAGTGTTGTTGTGGGTACAGCAAATGGCTCAAGTGGTCTGCCTAGAGATTTTGTCATCTAGAAATCTTTGTCAGTAGAAAATCTATTGCATCATTCTGGCAATTGGTAATAAATAATTCATAACTTCTTATCTCAATTAAGAAATCTCAAAAGATTCTCAAGTTGTTGTTGGAATCAATAAGCCATAAAAAAGTTAGCACAAATACTGACCTTGAAGTGTTTCTTTTCTCTTTTACAACAAAAATATTCTTAGTAGAAATACATGTTAAAATATATTGTTTTAAGTTGGACTTTAAGCCAATAACATTTTATACCAGGTTCCAAGTTATATACTGTAAGAATACATGGGTCAATAAATTTTTCAAGCTTCTAGGGTCAAAATATTCACCCTAATTCCAGAATTTCAAAAGAACACTATTGTTCATAAAACTAGAAAGTAAAATAAATTGAGTTCCTTTTCTTCTTAAGTAACAAGAGCACAATTCAGATACTTTTATATTCTAATGGATCCTTCACTAACAGTTACCATCTTTTTAAGAATAAGAAAGTATATGTTTGGGGCATATAATGACCAACTGCAATTTGAGTCCCAGATCCAGTTACTTGAAACACATTGGGCACATGTTTCCAAAATCTCAGGAGAATGAAGAAGGGATTGTGGTGTGGCCATCCCCCCCCATCCCAGGGTGAGGTATGATTGTTCACTTTCCCTCTCACTCTCTCTTTCTCTGTCCAGCAAGTTCACATGCCCTTCGGCAAAAATCTTGGGAGGAAAATAAAAATTATATTCTTAGAGAAGATTAGATGTTCCCTGGCTCTCCTGAATATTCATGACAGGTTAAGATAAATAGAAAAAATAAAATAAGTGACTAGTTTTTGTTTGTTAGTTTTTAAGGTTTTTGTCACAGGGTTTGTGTGCTCACTGGAGAGAGACAGTGAGAGGGAATGAGAAATCACTCTCAAGAAGAATGGTCATGCTTCAATCCCTTCTCCATTTTCCTCCTGGAATTTTGGGCATGCACACACACATGCCCAGCATGGGTTTCAAGTTTCTAGGTACAGGACTAGAACCATGATTGACCTTATGGTAGTCCAGTGACTTAACCATTAAGTCACCTTTTAGCACCAGACATAAGTCCCTAAATTTTATTCTTTATTTTATATTTTATAATTATTATTTTGGAGAGATTTTGTTTTGTTTCTGTTTTGTTTTGTTTTTGCTAAAGGGCTTGTGCGCTCACCAGAAAGACAAAGAGAGAAAGAAAGTGAGAAATCACCCCCCTAGGGGGATGGCCATGCCACGATCCCTTCTCTTCCATTCTCCTATTAGGATCTTGGACACACATGCACACATGCCTGGCATGAGTTTAAGCCACTGGGTCCGGGACTCAGACCTCAGACCACTACATGGGAGTCCAGCAACATAGCCATTATGCCAACTGTTGGTCCCAAGAGCCTAAATTTTAATAGGACGATTTATTCTATCTGGCTGGTAGGTTAGGAAGGATTGTAGAAATCTTTTTCCATTTGCTGTTTATTCTCAGAAGAAAATTAAAATAATAAATGTTACAATAGAGAGATAACTATAACTAAACTGTGTATCTTATACATTTCCAAGAAGCAATATGGAATACCGTGGTTAAAATGTCTCTACTGGCAGACTTTCTGGGTTCCAATGCCACCTCTGCCTTTCTTTAACATTGTACAACAATGTGTAACGTGCTATCCCTATGTTTCCATTTTCTTGAATTTGAAATAATTATAGAACTGGGCCAACTTGTGACTCCGTGGCTAAGCGCACTGGGTCCCACATGGCCAACTATGGAGTTGGAGTCCTGGACTAGTGGCTTGAAAAATATGCCAAATGTGTGTGCTTGTGTGTCCATTAACCCAAAAGGAAAGAGAAATGGAGGAGAAGGAATTGTGGCATGACCATTCTCCTTAGAGATGGGGTGGGGTGCTTTGTCCCTCTCCCTCTCTCACTGTCTCTACTGAGTGCACACACCCTCTAGCAGATTTTTAAAAAAATAATAGAACCTACCTTACAGATTTGTTGGGAGTTACTCCCTATAAAATACTTGAATATTTCCTGGTACATAAAAAGCATTCTAATAATTAGCTAAATATAAATTGCCTGAAATTAAGTTTTTGGTGTTCTGGTTTTGTTTTTGTTTGTTTGTTTGTTTGTTTGTTTTGTTTTTGACAGAAAGTATGTGCTCTTGCCAGAGAAACAGTAAGAAAGGGAGAGGAAGAAAGCACCCCCAATGGGTCATATTCATGCCACATTACTCTCTCCTCTAGTTCTCCATCCTGTCAGGATTTGGTGCATCCATACACATCCACTCAGCTTCTTTCTCAAGCCTCAGGGCCAGGACTCCAACTGCTCAGTTGGCCATGTGAACTCTTGCTCCCTTAACCACCATGCCTTAGGGCCAGCCCTAAATTGTGTTTTATATCTATATTTAGCAAAAAGATTCCATGCAACTAAACCAGAAACAGGAATTGTTTTTTAATTTTAAAAATACAAGTCATTTTCTCCCAGTGTATAAATATATGTACTAAATATAGACTTTACTATGACACTAAATGAAGAGAAGGGTAAAATAAAAAAACATTTCTTGAAAAAAAAATAAATAACTCCATGGGAAGCATTTCTGGTATTACCTAATTTCCTTGCCTTTGATATCCTACTGATCAAGCCAACCAGTGACCTGAGTTAAGTTCAACTGTTGAGACCACATCACTGTGCTAGGCATTTCAGGAACCGAGTATCTAATTCAAGTCTACTGTTCATCTTTATTTGCTCCTCAAATAAATATATCCAGGAAAGTTCTTTGCCCACAGACGGTCCTCCTCAACATTTTCTTTTTTGAGAGGTTTTTGCTATAGGGCGCATGCACTCACCAGAAAGACACAGAGAGACAGAGAGACAGAAAGCGAGAAATCACCCCCCAGGGGGATGGCCACACCACTGTCCCTTCTCCTCCATTCTCCTCTCGAGATCTTGGGCACGCACGCACACACACTCGGTGTGAGTTTAAGTCACCAGGTCTAGGACTTGAACCACAGTCAATTACATGGGAGTCCAGTGACATAGCTGTTACACCATCTGCTGGTCCCCCTCCTCACCAATTTTGATACTAGCCTAAAAAGGAAAATAATTTATCAAAGACTGAAATAAACTTACTTGTAATTTCTCTCATAACGACTAAATACAGAGATGTCAACATCACTTTCATAATAAAAAAAACTTTTTAACAGACCAAAATATTGTTTAAGGATGTACTCTGTTATTGGCATCTATTAATCCTAAGTTAAAGTCTACATTCTGGCAGCTTACTTTCTCTGCTTTAAATGAGCTATTACTTTAATCACAGGCATTTGTGCATAAGTTTGATTTTTCTTAATGTCTATTGAATTTATTTATGATAGACACACTCTTTTGCTTGAAGCAAAATGGATATACTGTATGGTGATTAATTTCTGGGTGGCGCCATGCAAAATTATTAACTGCGGTTGAATTTTTCTGCCAATGTAGCTTGACTATTTTTTTAATTGAAAAGATGTGGGAGTGTGACAAGCGTGCATAGCCAGTGAAGGTGGTAATTTTTCAGCATCTGTCAACTTGAAGACAATGCTTCACCCCAGTGTTTTTGTTCATGGAACTCCAGAGGAAATTTAGCAAGATTAGGGGAGACACAAAGGAGCTATACAAAAGTTATTGACGGTTTTCATTTACCCATTCTGTACACAATAGCGACATCTTCTGGTTGGCTGCAATATTGATGTTTGTACATGCTTTGAAATCATGCTCAATTTCTTTTCTGGCCGCTCATGAAAAGAAGCTTCTGCCTGCCTAAAGATAATATATGAAGTATTCCTGAATCAGTAGCATATCATCTTGAATATTTGCCATCAAAATCCCAAATTAACTTTCTTTAGAATAGAATGTAGTAGAAGAACTAATATTTGTATTTTAGGAACAAAATCAGGAGCTAGTGTAACTGATAAAATTAACTGATGTGATAAATTCACTAAACACAAATAGCAAGCTTGGTTTTTAGAATCTGTTGTTAAATTTCACTTTCTAGGAAGTTCAGTGACAAGTGAAGAAAAGAATTTCTAAAAAGTTTAGTAAGATGATATTTTCAGGTTAGCTCTAGTGAGAGGTGAGAGAGTTGGGGAAAGGCCTAATGCTAATGACACGCCTTTCCTCTCTTTCCAGGAGGGTAGCTGTGAAGAGGCCATGATCCCTGAGGATACCCTAAGGGCACTCTCCTTATTACATTCTCAATTCTCTTTTGACTTAGTGTAGGCAGCCAACCAGAGCAGTGCTCGGTCAAACTGGTTCCCATGATAACATCTTCAGAGACTCAGAATCATAGTCTCTTCCATGAGGCACTGGGCAGTTGAATGTAAAATACATATATTGTGACCCCGACACAATAGGGGGAGACTGATTTCCGTAATTCTGTACCTCTCTCACTAGAAAATATAAGTACCACAAATCAATTAAATATAACTGGCACCAGAAAATTCTACTCAAAGAGGAAATCAAGTTTCACTTCATGTTAACAATTACTTGTAAAAATAGAGGAGCATAAGTTTAAGAAAAAATGAATTAATATTGCTCCATCAGCGATATATGCAATGAAACAATGAGCATTATAAGTTCAAGAGAATTTAATCTTATGAGGAAAAAGAAATGCAGATAAAGATTATTTTAAGTGGTTTAAGAAACAATAAACCAGAGATGCTTGTTATTAGAATTATACTAATTAGATTTATCCTATCATCTGAATCAGCTCTCTCTCTCTCGGTAATGACAGCTCTTTACAATCTTGTTACTGTATGTCTAAATAGATATTTGTAAAGAACAGACCATGAACATTTGTAATGCCAGAAAACAATTAAAAAATATGGATCACATTGCATTTGGAAATTAAGAATTAAGACATTTATGTTTTCTGAAATTGCAAATCAATTTAAATCAAATAAATTGATAAAATATATAATTATCTTTTAAGTGATACATAAAAAATAGGATTAATAATAATTTACTATTATAGTCAGAATTACATGCAGATATATTTATGAATTTATAAAAAAATTATACTTTCAGAGTGATAAAGATAAATAATTGATTTATTCCCTCATCTAATCTATAAAATCTATGTTAGTTGTCTATGGTATTGTTATCACTTTTTCACTCAGATTTCCAATCTCATTTTTTAAAATGTTCTCTATGTAAAGAAATAAATAAGCCTCATAAAATAAATATGCCTATTGTCGACATCTTTCAGAAGGAAAGTTCTAAATGTCCTTCAACTTCACAGTAGTAAAATAAACAAACTACAAAAGTACAGGTCACTAACCAATTGATAATAAAATCTTAATATGTTCCATGTAAGAAATGCAGAAAATATCAAATAAATTTTGCCACTAGGTACAATATGGCAAAATTGCACAGTGTATTAGCAACTTCACTCAAAAAAATAAATAAATAAAATGCTAACATTGTCCTATCATTTATATAATTTATTAAAGTTGGAAAGGATCAATGAATGCTATTACATCAAATTAATCTGTACCCATAATCATCTAACCAATTCCATTAACCAAAATAACTTTAATGATCCCAGGAAAATTAAAAATAATAAATTTACATGATTACATACCATTCTAGGGGCCAGCAGGTGGAGTGGTGGTTAAAGGAGCCGGATTCTCATGTGGCTAACTGCAGTTCGAGTCCTAGATCTGACAGCTTGCTTTCTCGCTTTCCCTTTCTCTCTGTCTCTGTGTCTGGTCAAATGAAAAAATAATAATAATAACAAATGGAATTAAATAAATAATTCTAAAAAAGTCATTCTAAGATAGCTTTTATATAGTTTTTGTTTTAAAATTGCTATTTTGTGTTAAAAGATCAAGTTATATTCAAAATAGGTTTAAATGGTAACTTATGTCCAAAGCTTAATGTAATTTCAACTAAACTACAATGGAGTCTTCCTTTACTCTGTTTAAATTTAGGTGATCCATAGTTCTTTAAATAAATGTTTATTGAAGTACAATACATATACAAAAGGTACAGAAATGCTACAACCAATTTAAGTATGCCTCATTATTCTCAGAATTTCATGAACTCTTCTTAGCACATTTTTTTAAGCAATACAAAAATATATCAGTTAGATTTCTCAGAAAGATGCTATTATCAACGCTAGGAAGAAAAAAGAAAATGTGTTTCTACAACTTTCTGATTGCCTCTCATTTGCACTTCAAATTCAGGCATTTGTAGCTGGCTCTCTCCTGTTTTAGCACTTTTTTAAAGCAAAGATCACTTGGTAGTATTGAACTTGAGACAGCATACTTTACATGTGATTCATTTGGAGATATATTACACAATTTTTTGTGACCTAGATTTTTTTTTCATTTTGCTTTGTTTTGTTTTGTTTTGTTTGCTAGAGGGTAAGTGTGCCACTGGAGAGAGACAGAGAAAGAGAGGGAAAGTGAGAAAGCACTCATGGGCATGGTCACAACACGTGTCTTTCAACGTTTCTTCCTCCAGTCAGGATCTTGGGCATGCTTTCCAAGCCATGGGTTTGGGGACTAAAACCATGCACTGTTCCATATGAGATCCAGCAACCTTAATCACCAGGCCATGGGCTGCCCTTTTTGTTACCTAATTTATTGTCTATTTCTGTTATTGTCACATATATACTTGGAAAGAATATTTCTCTCCTTGCGGAGCTCAAATTTATATATAAGCAAAAGTGTAATACCTATATTATTCAAATATTTTTGCTTATTTCTTTGTATTAAATTTTGAAGGAAATAGGTTAAAATCTCCACCTATGCTTGTTATGTAAATATTTAGTTATTTCTGTTGTTCTGTCTAGTTTTTGCTTTGTTTCTGTTAGGGCAATATTGTCCACTGCAAATATGTTCACAGTTATATATTTCTGTGTATATGTGATGTTTTGGTCATGAATTCTATTTTGTCTGAAATTAAACTTACAACCCCCATATTCCTGATTCAGATTTGCCCAGTTATTTTATTTTCCAATTTTCTTATAATTTTGCAGTCACTATATTACCGGAAATTTCTTAGAAAAATAGTCCGAGATTTTCCTCTCATTAGTGAAATCTGTATCTGAACCAAGAGGACATGGAGCCAGTTAATGGCATGGTGATCAAGTCAACTGGATCCCACACTGCTTACTGAAAGATTCTAGCTCTGTCCTAGAGGCTTATGAAATGCACTAGGTGTGTGTGAATACATACCTAAAATTCTTAGAGAAGGTTTTGTGGCACAGCATGCCTCCTGGTGTGGCGTGATAGATTGGTTCTCCCTCTCACTCTCTTTCTGTCTCTCTCCAGCAAGTGAACACTCTCTATAGCAAAAATAAATGGACTGATAACAAAACTAGACTGATAAAAATGAGAACAACAAAAAAATGGACTGATAAAAGAAACTGGAGCAGACCAAGTATGGAGTTTTACTTCTTATGTGTTTTCTCATGGATTAGTCATACCAAGTATACAAATTTAACTTTCTCTTCCTACATTTTAATATTATTCACATACAAACCCTTCTGGGATAGTGTCAAAAATAAAAATACAGCCTAATAAATGGAATACATAGTAGCTCACTTCTGGGATTTATGTTCATGAATTATTTTGGTAGCACCTAGTACCAAGTACAAGGTGGATCCATAAGATAATAACTATAGAAAAAGAGCATGTTACTATAAGAAAATATTTAAAAACTATCAACTTAGGAAGGAAAAGAAAGAAAAAAAAAGCACTCTAGTATATACCAGTACGATCTAATTATTGGAAGCTAAAATATTGACCTTTATGTGACATTTATAAACACATGTTAGTCTGGGTTCTCCAAGGATAAAGTATGATACTCTATAGGTACTCTTCTCCCACCAAATATAAAAGATGTAATGTTACTATGCTTTTAATACCTCATCTCTTGTTTTTATGTATTAACTGAATTTAGGAATACAAACTCAGATT
Organism: Tupaia belangeri chinensis; assembly: GCF_000334495.1. NCBI lineage: Eukaryota > Metazoa > Chordata > Mammalia > Scandentia > Tupaiidae > Tupaia > Tupaia belangeri. Next base: position 564,728 of record NW_006203606.1, on the reverse strand, counting down.
ATTTTATTACTACTACCTTCTGAAATATGATTTTTTTGATAATTTCTAGAATTACTTAATTATCTGGAAATGTTTCAACTTCAAGATTTTACTCACCACAAATCCTTCATATTATACGTTCCAATTCTTGAATCTTCCATTTTGATTCTCTGCCCATTAGATTCTCTACCTAGATTCTTTATCCCTTACGTAAAGTCATAGAGGTGGCTACAGAAATCTCCCAGCTAGTCTCTAAAAAATATTTCTGTTTCTGTTCAGACAATGGAGCTTTTAGTTATGTTTCTCAAGTACCCTCATCAATTTCAAATAATTTCTTGTAGCAAACTGTTACTCTGATTTTCCAAAGCTCATTTAGGTTTTAGCTTCTAAGTGGTTAATAGTATTTCAGTCAAAATAAAGAATGACACATTAGCTCACTATTTTGCCACCATCTTAACCTGTAAGTATCACAGAATGCCATATTGTTTTTTCTTTCTTTTCTTTTTAGAGACAGTCTTGCTATGATATATTGCCCAGGCTGGCTTTGTACTTAAAATCCTCCTTTCTCGGCCTCCCAAGTATCTGGAATTATAGTATCTGGCTGCTATGTCCAGTTTAGAATTTAATTCTAAATCTGGTTTATAGACTGCTATAACTTCTAACTAAAGAAACATTTTAATTTTATTTCTCCATTTGTAAATGATACAATCATAGCAGAATACCCCAATATTGTAAAGGGTAAACACTTTTTTTTCAGTTCAGTCACCTCCCAAGCCTTGTTCTTCATTTAAATATTTTAAGTTAAGCCTGAAAGAAATTAAAGTTTCATAAATATTTTATGTCTGGAAAAGAAAGTACATGAATATTCTAAGATATGCCAGAATTATGTCTAAATGATTAATTAGGTATTTTTATAAGTGCAACACATTTTTATTATCATTCATAAGTAAATTAATATTTTGTTGCCACAAGTGAATAAGAATTTCTTAAAGTGTCAACCTATTTTAAAAGATTAAGAAATGAACCAAGGGCATTAAAAAGAAAAAAATTGTTTTTATTCCTGTATCGTTTTTAAGAGTCAAAGCTTCTTAGAGCATGAAAGAACTTTAAAGATGACTCAGCTCATTCTCTATGCAGTGCTCTTATTAATCCCACCTTTGTTCCTGACTCTTTTAGCTTAATTATCACATTATAATTTTTACATGATTCTCTAGGCTGTGATTCTTAAATCGATGAAAAGTAATAATGGTGCAAAAGACATTGTTTATATTATATGTCTTGCCCATAGAGCTAGACAAATATTTGTTAAAAAAAAAAAAATCTGGAAGATAGAATGCTAAGAGAAATAAGCCAGGCTATGAAAAACAAATATTTTATGTCCCTGTTGAACCAGCTTTCCACACTCAGTGAAGAAAATGGAAGGTCTTGAAAGCATAGAAATAGAGAGTAATGGTAAATACCAGAGGAGGGGAGGTGTTCAAAAGAAAATAATAAAATTAATAGGCATAATAATGCATGTAAATAAAGAGGAGAGATTATGGAACCATAGAAATTGTGTATCACAGCGGCAGAAATATGGGCAATTCAGTACATACTTCCAAAAACTATTAGAACCATTACCAAGTGTGTACAGCATAATGTCCGCAATGCTAAAGGATATGTGTATATCCTTGACTTGATTAGGAAAAACTGTATGCGTGCTTTGAAAACCCATACTCTACCCTATAAAGATGTACATCAAATATACTTCAACATGAAAACATAATTTTTTTAAAAAAAAGAAACAATGACTAGCTGAATGTGGGCATTTATATTAAAAACCCTCTGTTCTGGTTACATCTTAATGCATTCTAAGACTGAATGATCGCACCCCAGAAATTCATATGTTGAAGCCTAAATAACTTTTTTATATAAGAATTATTTATTTTTATTTGTTAATTCACTTATTATTTTAATTTGACCACAGAGATAGCGTGAGAAAGCAAACCAGGATTCAAATTGTGGTCGGCTATGTGAGAGTGTCCAGCACCTTAATCATCATGCCACCTGCTGGTCCTGAAGCCTAAATAAATTCTAAGTATTATAGCATCTTGAGTTCTCAGGGCCTTTAGAGAATAATTAGGTCATGAACATGGAGTCTTCATGAATGGATTTAAACCCATGTAAAAAAGGAGGCAAGACTTGAGCTCTCTCTCTCTTTTTACTGCCATATGAAGATACAGTGAGGAAATGGCCATCTACAAACCAGGAAGAGAGCCCAGACTAGAAATGACCATACTATTACCCTGATCTCAGATTTTCATTTTCCAGAATTGTGAAAAATACATACCCTACCCCCCAACCCCCCCTTCCACATGTCCCACCTTTTGGAAAAACTCTTCACTAAATTCCAAACTTTGTCTCTTGCTCTCAAAATCAAATAAAGGAAATTGTTGCATCTGATAATTCCGAGACAGGCATGTTTCACCTCCTCTCCAGGCTTAGGTTACATATATTCGCGCTTAGAAATAAACTGCATTATTATATTTGCAGAGTTGATCGTTTGCATCAGCAAGCCCCAGTGCTATAAGAAAATGACAAAGAAAATGTACAACAAACTAAATCACAACTTAAAAGGGTTAAGAAGCAATAATATTATTCAGATTTCTGTGAGTTGATGGGCTCAGCTAGGCAATTCTTATTTGGATACTATCATACAGTTTTAATCAGATTTTGATTGGGTTGAATTCAAAAGATTTCAAATCTAGATATTCAAATTTTGCAAGCCAGATAGCTGACAGGTGATGTTTAGTTGATGCAATTAAGAACACCTTCAAGGCTCTTTAAACTAACTTAGACTTCTCACAACATGGCAATTGAGTTCTAAGAGGTAGGATGAAAAAGCAAATGACCAGATAAAGGCTATTGTTATTCTTCTGTCCAATAGAAAGCCACCTGAAGCATGTACGTAAGTACTACTAGAAACACAGAGATCTGAGTTGAAGGAGAGGGAGCGGCCGTACCAGGGACGTGCCTCTCATCCATTCTCCATATTTATTGAGGCAAAAGAGGAAGAAAAGATATTTTTAGAGAAAGTTGCATTTTAAAAAATTAGAAAGATAATGGTAATTCCTGGAACAGGGTGTTTCAGTAACAATAAGGAGGGTATGGTTAAATGAAGCCAGAGGCTGGGCAGCACACCTTGGAATTGGGAGAACACATTCATCAGATCACGGACCCATCTAATGACCTTCTGTCATTTTCCAGCAGGAAGGAAAGATGTTAGTCATTTTCACCATTTTCCCTAAGCATGCATTTAAACTAATCAGCCTCCTGTTGTTCTTTTGCATCCTAGGAATTTTTGCCATTTTCCTTAAATTCATTCAGAGTTCACAAATCCAGGGTGTTCTAGAAGCATGACATTTCTGCTGTTCCCTAACAGGCCATTCTTATAAGTTATGTATGATCACGCATGTCATATTCTATTGGTCAAAGCAGTCATAAAATAATGAAAAAATAAATTGCTTCTCATTTAGGGTGAGGCACATTGTAGAAGAGCAATTAATAAATTAATTTATTAGTTTGCTCCCCATTTATTAACTAAATAGACTCCAGGTCAATTTATCAAAAGTTTAGTAGTTGAAAGATCAATTTACCAGGTGAACTGCTTTTAGTTTACCACATTTACCAATTTATCTAAAACTTATTTATTTTAATTATTTTTAAAGGTTACAGTAATATTTAATGGATCAACTTTAGTTTATAAGCTTTCTGACTCTCTCTCCGGCTCTCAATCTTATCTTTTCATACTAGCCTCCACTCCTCTGCTGGGCTCCTCCCTTTTTCCCTGTCTTCATTTTGCATCTCTTCTGCCTAGGGGGATCATCGCACAGTTCTCTATCGGCCTTTTTTTTGCCACAGCAGCTGGAGGCTGTGTGCAGTATTGATTTTTCTTTTCCATCTTTCTCCTAGAAGTTCCATTTGCTAATAATTTTTCACACGGCACTCCCACAGTACTTAGCACATTGTGTATTAATATTATTTACTATTTGTGCCCCTTACTAGACAGAGCAACTAGAGGTCAAAGACCATATTTTGTTTATCTTTATAACCTCATTGCAAGGCTTGACTCAGAGTAGGCCATCAATAAATGTTTGTCTATTGAATTACTTATAATTCAAAGAGATCTTGATAGTTTTTAGTGCAAGTCAGAAACAAGAAGATGAAATTTAACAGCAGTAAATATAAATTTAATTATTTAGGCTCAAATGATTTGCTTTAGTGCAATTTGAAAATCATTCTGTTTGTTGGCCCTGTGTGAATAAATCTCTGTGGGATTTTGGTAAATGCTAATAGTCATATATTTTAAAATAATGGCACAACATTATGCATGATGGAGACCCTAGAAATATTTTTTTATAAGTAAAATTGGCTTTCATGAAAAGTAGTGAGACTGTGTACCTTAGAGGAGAGTAACCTTTGAGAAAAATATATATTTATAAATATTTATGGAAACCATGAGAGGTGGTAAAATTATGTAGAGAAAACATGAAGAGAAGTTGTAGAAAGACAATCATAAAGAAACCAACAAGTAAAGAGAGAGAAAAGCGTATTTTTTTTTTTTGGAGAGGTTTTTGCTATAGGGCGCGTCTGCTCGCCAGAGAGACAGAGAGAGACATAGAGACAGAAAGCGAGAAATCACCCCCCAGAGGGGATGGTCACGCCGCAATCCCCTCTCCTCCATTCTCCTCCCGGGATCTTGGGCACGCACACACACACACCTGACATGAGTTTTAAGCCACCGGGTCCAAGACGCAAACTGAGGTCGACTACGTGGGAGTCCAGCGACATAGCCATTACGCTAACTGCTGGTTCCCAGAAAAGTGTGTTTTGACACAACTCTTTTAAAAACTATCATTTTCCACTTTCAAACAATTTTATCTTATCATTAGGAATGTTGAAAAGGAAGAAAAACTGTTCTCTTTTTTTAAAAGCATTATTTATTTTAATTTTATTTATTTATTTTTTCAATTTGTTTTGGAGCACATGTGCTCACCAGAGGCGGGGGGCGAGGGAGAGAGAGACAGTGAAAATGAGAAAGGAAGTCACCAGGTCCAGGACTCAAACTGCTGCTGGCCATATGGAAGTCCAATGCTTTAATCACTATGACACCTACTGGCCTCAGGAAAAACTGTTCTTTAAAAAAGGGGGCAAGGGACAGGTATCCACTTGCCTATACTCTGGTCCTAAGTAAGATATTTGGAGCTGAGTTTATTTGGCTGATTTGCACACTTGCATTTATAAGCAGAGCTAGACTTACAACAATTGCACAGAAGAAATTGTAAGAATAAGGTATTATTTAAACCATTAGTTGCAGTGGCATTATTGAGGTAATACTTGAACAAACAGATAATTCAGAAGTTGGTAACATGTTAATTCATATAAAAATATTCATTCCCTTGGCATATTTTATAAGCTAGTATTTAATTTGCAAGAAGAAATAAAAAGTATGTCATGTTTTTAATATGGTTAGGTCTTGTATGTGATAAAGTAGAAGAGCATCATCTGTCATATAGGTTATATATTGGTTTGTTGGAAAACTCACGATGCATTTTTGCATAGAAGAGCATAGAAAAAATATTCCATGAACTTTCTGACAACCTAATACATAAGAAAACATAAAAATGAACAAATTTCTGAATGGTTTATGTCTGCATCTATAAGCAAAGTGAAATCGTAAAAATTTTATAAATATCATTATAAATAAACTTTCAAAAATTTCAAATTTATATATTAATTGAAGAGTAGCTCAATTTCTATTTATCTAAAGAAATAAATAAAAATAGAGTAGTAAGTATATACAATAGTAGAATTTATAAAATAATGTATTGACTTAAGCCCTCTAAAATCAGAAGATGTAGTAGTATGACCATGAAAGCATTTAACTTAATTTGAACTTTTGACTTCTGTATCTCACCAGAAAAATCATAAATGTCATTCTGACCTTTCTTAAATCATTAATTGAAAAACTTCACTAAAATGAAAATAGATTCAATGTCTCAATGAGTAAATAACTCATCTTTCTCACCTTAAAGCCGGGACCATCGTACATCCCCACCCCTACTCATATCTGGACTTCAGGTTGATTCCTTGGGATTTTAAGATGAACTCACACTCCACATCCTCCCCCAACGCACCTGCAAACCAGTTTGAGCCAGCTAGCAATTCCAGACACCAAGCTGCCTGTGACTGCAGGCCTTTACACCCGGTACCATGGCTCATCCTCTGCCCCTTCCCCACTTGCCTTTGGACTCTATGAATTTTAGTGTTTTGAACAGCAAAATTCAAAACAAAATTCAAAGTAGCAAAATTCATGCTTTGCATGCCACATGATTTTTTTTCTTTGCTCTTGAGGTATTGCTTATTAGGTCAGTTGGAGGCTCACCACTCCTTAGAAACTGGGAGGACTTTGGGTCACCCAGGACCAGTGACAATAGTACATGGTACTGGTGAGCAATAGGTAGGCCAACCATAAAAGAAATAATCAATTTTCTAATCCTATACACCTTTTAACACTCAGAGATACCTTAAATAAGTTAAGAAGAAACATATAGATCACCTGATGACTAGGAACAATCACAGAGGCTCAAGAAGTATGAGTAACCAACAAAAGGCCTCTCCCCCAAGAGAATCATCAAGCCTACATCACCTACAGTCAATAGAATGGATGTCGTGGACATGACTGATAAGGCATTCAGAATATTTGTAGTGACCAAACTATCTGTGATGGAAGAGAAAAGAGACAAGGAGCTCCAGGAGATGGAGGAAGTCCTTTCATGATTTGAAAGAAGAAATAGATACCTTAAACGAAAACTAGATGGAACTTCTAGGGTTGAAGAATATGATACAGGAAATCAAAACCTTCCTTGAAAGTAATAAAAGTAGGTTAGATAAGGCAGAAATTGAATCTCTAAAGTAGAAGACAAAACATCTGACCTAGAAAAAGGTATCAAGAGGTTTGAGAAAACAACCATGAAAAATGAGGATAATATACAAGGAATACTGGATACCATCAAGTGCCCCAACATCCAGATAATTGGTATCCCAGAAGAGGAAGAAAATGATAAGGGCATAGAAAATTTATGTGATAAAATCCTGGAAGAAGACTTTCTAAACCTAGAAAGGCATTCAAATATCCAGATCCAAGAAATACATAGGACCCTGGGTAGAATCAACCCAAGAAGCTCCTCTCCAAGACACATCATAGCCAGACTGGCTGGCAAAAACAACAGACAAAGACAAGATACTAAAGTTGGCAAGAGGGAAACATAAATTTACTTACAAAGGTCACCCCATCAGGCTAACATCAGATCTTTCAGCGGAAACAATGCAGGCAAGGAAAGAATGGGGAAGTATAGTCAAAATGTAAAACGGAAAACAATTTCAAACAAGATTACTAAACCTGGCAAGATTATCCTTCCTATGGGGGAAAAAAAGCTAACATTCTCAGATAAACAAAAGATGAAAGAATTTACCAACTCCAGTCCAGCTCTTCAAGAAGTTCTAAAGGTAGTGCTATACCAGGAAAACTGAAGTCAGACAGATAGATATAAGAGAACAAAAACCAGAAAACAGATCAATTAATAATAATAACATATCCAGAAATATCAAAGTAATCAAAATAATGTTTAGCATTAATGGATTAAATGGATTAAATTCTCCAGGTAAGAGACACAGACTGGCTGAATGGATAACAAAAACAACAACAACAACAATAAATAAAATAAAAACTCTCTATCTGTTGCCTACAAGAAAGGCACCACCTTGTGGACAAAGACATAGAAAGACTAAAAATGAAGGGCTGGAAATAGGTACTCATACAAATGGAAATCAAAGAAGAGTTGGAGTCATGATACTGATTTCAGACATATAAGATTTAAGACAAAACCTGTAAGAAGAGACAAAGAAGGACATTATATAGCAATCAAAGGACTTATTATTCCAAAAGATGTAACACTTATAACTATCTATGCACCCAACTTAGGAGCACCTAAATATATGAAGGAAAGACTGCTACAGCTAAAAGAGGTAGGTTGCAACACTATAATTGTTGGGGGTCTCAACACCCCGTTATCTCCTTTAGACAAAGATTCTAAATAAAAAAAAAAAATTATGGAAACAAATGATAATGAGTACACAAGTGTCCAGAATCTATGGGACACGGCAAAAGCAGTCATAAGAGGGAAATTCACAGCAATTAGTGCACATAAGAAAAGGATGGACAGATGGGAAATAGATAACCTAACATCATGCCTCAGGTCATTGGAAAAACAACAACGAACAAACCAAAAAAAATCAGCGAAGAGAAATAATAAAGGTTCGAGCAGACAATAATCCCTAAAATAGACAAGTGGGACTATATCAAACTAAGAAGTTTCTACACAGAAAAGACACAGTAACAAGTTTGGAATGACAGCACTCAGAATGGGAAAATATTTTTGTTAAATATGCCTCAGACAAGGGACTGATAACCAGAATACATAGGGAACTCAAGTGACTTATGCAAAAATAATTAATTAATTAATTAATTAACCCAATTAAAAGATGGGAAAATGAGCTGAACAAAAACCTCTCTAAGGAAGACATACGAATAACCGAAAGCATATGAATAGGAAATGCTCAACATCTCTCCTCATAACGGAGATGCAGATAAAAACCACAATGAGATACCACCTAACCCCTGTCAGAATGGCAAAGATTAAGAACATAAAAAGTGATAAGTGTTGGCGGGGATGTCGTGAAAAGGGAACCCTCCTACACTGTTGGTGGGAATTTAAACTGCTTCAGCCACTGTAGAGAACAATATGGGGGTTCCTCAAAGATATACAAATAGAACTACCGTTTGATCCAGCAAGCTCATTTCTGGGTATCTACCCAAAGGACAGGAGAACACTTAGTCGGAAAAGTGCTTGCACATCAATGTTTATTGCAGCATTATTCACAATTGCCAAGACATGGAACCAACCTAAATGTCCACAAACTGATGACTGGATTGGGAAAATGTGGTATATATACTCTGTGGAATACTACTCAGCCATAAAAAATAACAAGACCCTGGCACTTCAGAGAAAGTGGTCGGCTATGGAGGATTTATTGCTGAATGAAGTAAGCCAGGCTTGAAGAAAGATATTGTATGTATCCACTTAATATATATCGACTATCCACACTCTATGGCAGAGAGTGAAATATTGGAGGACATAAAAGCAGGGAAAATACTTAATGAGAATAAGACAGTGTGGAAGGGGGGGTGAAGAGAAGAGTATAGAGAAAGATAATAAGAGAACAAATAGAGAGGGATGACATTAGTGGGACACAGATATGGTTTATTACCTATTGATGCTCAATTGGATTGGTCTGAGAAGTATTTCATAATGAGAAATAATTAGAATAATAATAATGATCGGGAAAAACAATGAAAAGATATTGAATGATGAAGTGGGGATGTTAATGTCTCTGTATTGACTGACATTCATGACATTCCCTTTTGAAAAAGCAATGTAGTACACTGTCAAGTTATATGCGATTCAATGTAATATAAACAAGATTATGATGAGAATAAATAAATTTTAAAAACCTCATCTTTCTCTAAATTTCACAATGTACTTCTTGGCATTTTGCAGAAAAAAAAATTGTATTTTGAAATAAAACCTGCATATACTCTTAAATACAAAAAAGATAACTTTTTAAAGATTCTTATTTTATGAACAAAAACATAAATATGTCTAATTTAATGCCTTGTTGTAGAAAAAATTGGTAACCTCTAAAACTTAATTTAAACTTAATTTAAAATTAATATTTTAATATATTTTTCTTGAAAATGAACTTGGATGAATAATGGAAACAAAGAAATCAAATTTATTATCACAGTTATGTGTCAACAATTAAATAATGCAATTTGATGCTTTCTATCTTTAAAAGTACTTTTAAATTATTCGCGTTTCAATAAAAGCAAGGAAAACCCTATTGTATTAGATGGTATCACAAAAACAGTATCAAATACTAAAACCAGACAGAAAGAACACTGAAGCAGGAAAAGTACAGAGATGAAATATTAAATAGTAGGAATTTAAATGCCAGAATCAGGTAAATCTACTTTGAAAAAGAGTAAATATGAATGAAGAGGACGCCTTATTAGACTATGGTGAAGTAGTTTAGTTATAATAGATGTAAGTTAAAGACACATAACAAGCATGGGAATTTTTTTCTTATGCAGAAACTGCCAATGTTTTAGTGTTTAATAACTAATAGCACAACTGACCAAGGCCCAAGATGTGAAGATAACATGTTCAAGACACTAGGAGGAATCACTCTTTAAACTCACTATATAGTATGTGGTTAAGAATATTTAAATATTTATAAAACCTGTCTACATGTCGTGGCTAGCTCAGAGTTGGTCTCCTTTTAGTGTTCCAGATTTCAATGTCACAAGAATTATTAACATCAAAAAGTATGTTCATTTAATGGATGAGACTGAAAACAAGATTACCCTATCTCTCTATGTTCTTTTTTTTGAGCAAGTAACTCTGAACTTCAAATCAATGTTTTACCATGGAATAAACATGTTCATGTATGGTGGTAATGTGGTGAGCTGTGTCTAACACATCTTCTCAGACAAGGAAATTCATACTGTTGCCTAAGGCATTTTCAATTTTATAGGGTGAATGAAAACTAGAATAAATTATTTATTAAGTATTAATTTACTTTATTAATTATTATTTTTCAGTTTGACCAGAGAGAGACAGAGTGAGAGAGATAGAGGAAGTGAGGAAGCAAGTTGCCAAGTCCAGAATTTGAACTGTCTATGTGAGAGTCCAGCACCCTTAAACACCACACCACTTGTCAGCACCAAGAATAAATTATTTAAAACTTATGATGAACCACATTCTGGATCATAATAAAACTTATAATCATTAAACTAAATACTATTATAATGCTTTTGAATAAGAAAGTGAATTACAGTTTAGAGTCATAGTAAAAATGTACAAGTTGACATTTTTAACAGACCAAAATAACTATTTGGAATAAAATGATATACAAATCATTATCCCTGTTTAGTTACAACCTTACATGTACAAAAGAAGTGTTAAGAGAAAGAAAAAGAATGAGTCTTAGAAAGATACCCTGCAAATAGTCCTCATTTCTACAAAGTGAGTTAGTGGAATAAAATCCTTTTACATGTTTCTCCATAGTTTGACGTTTTAAGATGTGTTTTCTTTTTAGAACTTAATGTTTTTACAAGTATTATTTTCAAAAATACAGACTGAGTTTCCTATATTATGCTTCTGTTTCTGTGCATACTCCTTCCTTTCTTCAAACTTAAGAGCTACAATGGAAGAATTTACCAAGTGGCTAGACATATGATCACAACACAAAAATTAACTGCATCTCAAAATACAAAAAGCATAAAGAACAGGGACCAGCAGTTAACGTAATGGCTATGTCGCTGGACTCCCATGTAGACGCGGTTCTCGTCCCAGACCCGGTGGCTTAAAACTCACACCAGGCGTGTGTGCATCCGTGCCCAAGATCTCGAGAGGAGACTGGAGGAGAAGGGATTGTGGCATGGCCATTCCCCCTAGGGGGTGATTTCTCGCTTTCTGTCTCTCTGTCTCTCTCAGTCTGTCTGGTGAGCACATGCACTCTATAACAAAAACCTCTACAAAAAAAAAAAAGAATAACCCTGCTCGATTTGGGGTTTCTTTTAAAACTAGACTAATTTAGACACTGTTCGTTTAAGCATTGGATATTGCAATAAAGGAACCGAAAGCAGGCACATACATATCTAAAACTGAAATATTCAGTTAAGATGGTTAACCAGATTACAAAAAAAAGAAAGATCTATTCCATAAACAATAAACAAGACTGAAAAGTTTTCTAATAAGAAGAAAAAATAAATAAAACTGTACCACAAACATATGAAAAGACAATGAATCAATGAACTATTTGTCAAAAATAAAGATCATAGTTTAATAAAGTCCAACATTAATTTTTACTTCATGGATTTTAAAATTCACTTATTCACTCTATCCATGAATGAGAGAGAGTCATCTACATTTTCTCCTATATTAATTCTAGAAATTTTAGAGTTTTGTATTTCACATTGAGGCTTATGATCCATTTTTAATTAAATTATTGTGGAAAATGTGAGGATTGTGACTAGACTTTTATTCTTAATTTTTTTAAGTTTCACTGTAGGGCATGTGCAGTAGCCAGAGAAAGACAGACAGAGAGAGAGAGAGAAACTCTCCACCACCACCGCAGGGGGATAGCTACCCGACAATCCCTTCTCCACCATTCTTTTCTCAGCATTTTAACCATACAGGCACATGTACCTTGCGGGTTTTTTTTTTATTTAAATTTATTTATTTACACTCATTCACTGTACATCATTACAACATACAAAATGAGATTTTCCATCCAGAGTACACTATATATTGGCTCAATCAAGCACATCAACATACATGTTATCATCAACAAATAATTTTCCATTTCTTGTTTCCTATATGTTTTGTTTTCTTTTCCTCATCCTTTATTCCCTATCTCTTACCCTCTGCCATCTCCCACTCTGTTCCCACACTGTCTCTGGTATCTATGTTTGTTTTCTATACTGTTTTCCCCCCACCTGGTGACTTGAAAAACACACCAGGTTAGGTTCATGCACCTATCATTTGATCAGAATCCTAACCTGGTGTGTTTTTCAAGTCACCAGGTCTGGGACCCAAACTCTGGAGTTAGCCATATAGGATTCAATGTCTTAACTTCCATGCTACCCATTGGCCCTAGATTTATTTGTATCACGTAAACGTTCAGTTGTTTGAGCACCACTTTTTGAAAAACCATCCTTTCCCCAATTAAATTGCTTTTGTTTCTTTCTCAAATATTTCTGGGCTCTATGCTGCTTTGCTTGTCTGTTTGCTTATTCTTTCTCCAATTACATACTTTAATACTGTAGCTCTACAGTAAATCTTGAAGTCAGGTCATGTCAGTTCTTTGACATTTTTCTTTCTGTATTGCTAGCTATTTTAGATATTTGATTTTTTCATGTAAATCTTAAGTGTCAGTTTGCTGATATCCACAAAACAAGCTGCTGGGAATTTTGTTGGGATTTAATTTAATGTATTGATATAACTGGGAATAACTAATATCGTAACAATATTGTCTTCCTAACATGGAATCTCTTTTCATCTATCTAGATCTTCTATTTCTTTCATCAGATTTTTGGTGTTTCCTTGTATAGATCTTGTTCATATTTTGTTAGATCATGCCAAAGTATTTTATTTTTGGTGATAATGCAAATGCTATGGTGTTTTGGTTTTTTGTTTGTTTTAAGTCTTGTCATGATTTTTCTGCCCCCATCTCCAAGTGAGGACTACCAGCACATGCCACTACACCTAGTTATTTCTTAGATAGGGTCTTTCTATGTTACCCAGGAGAGACTTGAGCTTGTAATTCTCCTTTCTAAGGAGATCTGACTTAGACAGGAGCCACTGTGCCTGGATTTCAGGTTGGACTGAGAATCAAAACTGGACCCCCCGTGTGATCCTAGACTGTGGAGCATAGCGTCTCAGCACTGTGCACCACCATAGCTGACTCAGCATTATGTTTTCACTTTCAGACTTGAATTGTTTGCAGCTAGCATGTAGGAGATCTATTGACTTGAGCATTCACATATTAATTACATTATACCCTGCAACCTTATTAGAATTATTTATAAGTTCTAGAATAGTCTTTTTATTTAATATTAGAAACTTTCTATCTAGATAATCATATCATCTGTAAAAACAAAAAAGATAGCTTTATTTCTACCTTCATAATTCACACATCTTTTATTTACTTTTCTTATCTATTAATATTAGCGAGAAAGTTCAGTACAAGGTTGAATAGGAATCATGAAAACCTTGTCCTTGCTCTTTACCTTAGGTAGAAAATATGTGTTTTCTAGATGTCCTCTATCAGCTTGACAAAAAAGAGAACTCTATTATTAGTATGAAGAATTTTTTAATTTTTAAAATTATTTATTTAATTTTATTTATTATTATTATTTTTTAATTTGCTATGGTACATGCATGCTCCAGAGAGAGAGAAAGGTAAGTGAAAAGTATGCCTCCAGGTCCAAGACTCGAACTGCAGTCAGCTAAGTTCAGCACTTTATCTACCACACCACTTGGTGGCCCCTGAGAGTTTTTAAACCATCAATAAGCGTTAAATTTTGTCAAATATTCATTCTGCATAGGTCAGTATGATTACATAATTTTTTGAGCCTACTAATGGGATGAATTACATTAGTCAATTCTCAAATGTTGAACCAGCCTATATTTGGCTGGGCTTATCTTATGTGGAGTATGTAATACTCCTTATATGTTATTATATTTGATTTGCTTACATTGTACTGAGAATTTTTGCATCAGTATTCATGAGCAATATAAATCTGTATTTTTATTCTTTCTCATAATGTCTTCATATGTTTTGGTATTAGGTTAATGCTGACCTCAGAAAGTAAGTTAAGGAGTTTTTTCTCTACTTCTATTTTATGTAAGAAGCTGTACAGAATTGTTATAATTTCTTCCTTAAATGTTTGGTATAATGCCCCTGTGAAACTATCCGGACATGGAGCTTTCCTTTTCTTTCTTTCTTTCTTTCTTTTTTTTTTTTAAGAGGTTTTTGTCATAGGGTGTATGTGCTTGTCAAAGCAAGAGAAAGACAGACAGACACAGTGAGTGCGAGGGAAAGTAAGAAATCACTCTCCCAGGGGGATTGGCCAAGTTGCAATCCTCTCTCCTCCCTCTTCCCAGGACCTTGGGTACATATACACACATATCTGGCATGATTTTTAAGCCACCAGGTCTGGGACTCATACCATGGTCCACCATACGGGAGTCCAGCAACATAACTACTATGTCATCTACTGGTCCCTGGAGCTTCCTCTTTTAAATGTTATTACTTATTGGAGCCTAGCAGGTAGCATGGTACTTAAAGCAGTAGATCCCACATGGTCAACTCTGCAGTTCAAGTCCTGGACCTGGAGACCTGAAAAACACACTGGGCATTTGTGCACATAAACTTAGTTTGAAAAACAACTTGGTATCTCAACCCAAGTCAGAGATGCACATATTTTACATATAAAAATTCTCTAGAGAAAGTGTTATGTATGTGCATCAGGAGACAACTGCAAGTTTGCTTACAGCTGTATTTTTTTTTCCAGAGGAAATAAAAAGGAGGGAAGGATAATTAAACATCAATTGATGATAGAAGGGTAAATAAGCTGCGGTGTAATAATACAATGAAATACTATCTAGCAGGAAAAGTGGATGATACAACTATATGATATTGATGCAAAAAAACAAGTCATAGGTCCAATATGTATAGTTCTAAAAGAGGAAAAACTAAACAATTATATGTATATATAGTATATGAAATAACTAAGAGGAAAGACTAGAGAATGCAAAACATAAAGTTTAGGCGGATGGGAAGGGAGGGGTAAACTATTTCTTACTTATTTCTTACTTCTCCTACTAGGAAGAAATAGTTTTTAGAATTATTCAGTAATATAGGCAAAATCTAGTATTTATTAAACTAAGTAACAGGTACATATACTTTCATATATATGATATATTTCAAAACAACGATTAAAATATATTAAACCTTTAGTTATTTCTCTGCTCGTTAGCCTAGGTATAAAAATTTTTATTTGAACTTTCAGGTTCAAAAGTTAACATGATTCAGTCCCTGCTGACCTAAGTTTCCATTTTCTCTTCCCTCTGATTCCAACTCTTTTTCCTTGATCTTTGAAATTCTGGCTCCTTTCAGAATTCAGGTCTCAGGACGAAAGTTGGCTACCTGGAGAGAACTCCCCTAAACATCTCATAGCAGGTAAATTGCAGAATCAGAAATTTATTTATTTTTAAGGATAAAATTTCTAACAACAAAATTTATGGTAATGCATCCTTCTGTCAATCCATACCCTACTACATTATAAAGACAGGAAAATGAAAGATTAAACTGCTTTGGTAGATTGAGTGATGCCATTTATCAGAGAGCTGGCAATAGAATGGAGAATGAAGACACTAGAAATAATTTGTATTGCTCTTTTAAAAGTTGACTACAGTGGATTGTATATATCTCAACTGAATGGACATTTTAATTGGATTGATATGTTTCAAAATGATCATAGCTTGCTAATATAAACATTCTATTTTTATAGTGCTTAATTTAGGAGCTTTCCATTCTTTTTCTGAACTTTTGCTCCAACTGAAGCCTACTGCATTATCATTAATATTCCCCCAGTTTTCCCATTTTAATTCAAGGATTTTTAAAACTGACTCCAGTCATTTGTTCTTAAAAATTGAATATTATAAGAGTGAGAGAAAGTTCAATTAATTTTGTGTTCAGCTTAATTCTTCAGACATAAATAGCTTACATATTTTTTTGAAAATGGCAGAGATTAAAGAAAGAAGAAGAACACCACTCACTACTTCAAAGAACACAGGCAATTATCCACATTTCTATATTCTGTTCTTAAACTACTTATTAGTTCATTTGTTACTTAGACCAATTACTTTTGGTTGTTGAAGACATTATTCAATATGTAGGACAGTAGTGGCTTTGTTTTAACATTGTTATTTCTTTTTATAATTTTTATTGAAACTCAGCTTTGCATATTTTAACATGTTCATCTTATTTCAAATATATATTTCTTGTTTTCTTGCTATCGTTGTATATCTCAAAAGAATTTAATTCACTTAAGGTATTATTCCTAATTTTTTAAAACATATGACACACCAAATGTCATTATTACAAAAACCAAATCCATTTACTTAAAATTGACTGAAATGCATAAAAACTACCCATAAAATGCCTGTTAAGTAGACAATGGCTACAAAATCACTTAAATGTCATTTTAATATAATGCAAGAGATGAGGGACATGATTTTTCTTATAATCTTTTACTCATCTCTATATCACCAGATGATTTTAAATGTGTTTACTTGGTTTGATATTACTCATTTATGAGCACATTTAGGACACTAAGCAACTGTGATAATGTACCAAAATAGAGATTCATTCAGGTTCTTAATGATGAAGAGTAAAAAAGTCCACAGACATCATATGTAATCCAATGTCTAAATGTATGTAAAAGAAAAAATTGACCACAGTCTGAATATATATAACATTCATTATAAAAAGTGTTATAAGCGGGGCTAGCAGGTGATGTGGAGGTTAAGGCACTGGATCCGACACGGCCAGCTTCTGGTTTGAGGTCCAAACCAGGCAGCTTGAGAATCAAGCCAGACAATTGCACATATGTGCCCAAAATCCTGAAAGGCAAGTGGAGGCTAAGGGAAAATCCTGAAAGGAGAGTGAAGGCTAAGGGGTTATGGTGTGGCCATCCCCCAGGGGATAATTACTCACTTTCTCTTTCTAGCCCCCATCCTGGGCAAGGGTATGCCCCATATAGCAAAAGCAAAAAAAAAAAAAAGTACCGTAAGTAAGAATCTCAAAGAATCTCAATATTTTCTGTTCTTATAGGATGTAAGCATTTCTCATACTCTTTTTTTTTTTTAAGAGAAGTTTTTGCTATAGGGTGCATATGCTGGCCAGAAAGACAGAGAAAGAGAGAGTGACAGAAAACCAGAAATCACCCCCCAGGGGGGCATGCCGCAATCCCTTCTCCTCCATTCTCTTCTTGGGATCTTAAGCACACATGTAAACGTGCCCAGCGTGAGTTTAAGCCACCAGGTTTGGGACTTGAACCGCAGTCAACTACATGGGAGTTCAGCAACATAGCCATTATGCCAACTGCTGGTCCCAGTATTTCTCATACTCTTAAGAATATATTTAAGCAGAATCCATTTTTCTTACATGTATTATACTTTTTCTTTACCACAACTGATTAATAAAAGTATCTCTTCTGTTGTTTATAAAAATTAAATTATATGGGGCCAGCAGTTGGCATAATGGCTATGTTGTTGGACTCCCATGTAATCGAACATGGTTCTAGTTCCTGGCCCAGTGGTTTAAACTCACATGGGCGTGTATGCATGTGTACCTGAGATCCTGAGAGGAGAATGGAGGAGAATGGAGGAGAAGGGATTACAGCGTGGCCATCCCCACTGGGAGATGATTTTTTGCTTTCTGTCTCTCTGTCTCTTTCTGTCTTTCTAGCGAACACATGCACCGTATAGCAAAGACCTCTCCAAAAAGAAAAAACAAAAAAAATTACATTATAAAACTTGGAAATGAGATAAGCCTGCAACCTTAGTAAAATAATATAAACTTAAATATAAATGCTAGTTAAAAATGAGAAACATTCAGATCAAATTCTAAATTCATTATAATGTAAACCACTAAATGAAATAGAATCTGCATTATGAAATGAATAATATAATAAATCATAATGGAATCAAACTGTAAAATTTTACATCATTTTCATGGGCTTACATTTGCTCTGATAGGAATATAATCTGGAAAATTTCAGAAAATCAGTTCTGCAATTGTTACTTACAGTACTTTATTTATTTATTTGGAGAGTTTTTTTGCCATAGGGCACATGCACTGGCCAGAAAGACAGAGAGAGACAGAAAGTGAGAAATCATCTCCAGGGGAGATGGCCACACCACAATCCTTTCTCCTCCATTCTCCCCTCGGGATCTTTGGCATGCACGCACATTCCTGGCATGAGTCTAAGTCACTGGGTCCGGGACTCGAACTGTGGTGGACTATATGGGAGTTCAGCGACATAGCCATTATGCTAACTGCTGGTCCCCAGTGCTTTATATTATTTTTAACAGCACTCAGAAATTGTTATTCATTGATCTCATACTTCAAAAAACATGTCAGGACTAACCCCAAATTTATCAGTTGAAAAACAATAGAACTAAAGCTGAGATTCTTACTTGATCTTTTCTTTTATTTCTTCCTGGGGATGAAAGTAGGAAAGCACAGAGGTTAGGGGTATGAAGACTTCTAACTTGTTGCATTGGACAGGTCCAATAACATGAAATAAAATAATATAGTCATTCTGACAACAGTTGGTAGCAGGATTCCTTGGCTCTAAAAAGTCTGAATCTGTAAGGCATTTTTTTCCTTTCTCTAACACATTTCTTTCAACAGTACTTCTATCCGGTTACTGGATTATGTCTAAAATATCCATGTACACTTTATTCAACTTGGATATTTTTATTGACTTATCTTTGAAATCTTTCCCTGTGATTTACCAAGCCCTGAAACTGGTCAGTATTATAAAATATAGGATTTTGATTTAGTCCTTTACTTTTTATAGTCTCAACCAATTTGCCATTGATTTAGAATAATTTCGATCTAGTAAACAAAACTTTCAATCTTCTCTTAAAAAGAGGGAAAGAAAAGAGGAAAAAAACATAGATATTATGTTTCTATGACTAATTTACTTCAAATCTTTTACTTGTTGTTTTTTGCTTTTTGTTTTAACTGAAGTCTGATACCACTTTAGAAGAAGGCAAGAAAATATCCTGTTTTATTTTATTAATATACTCTTCAGCTATAATTTCTATTAACAATTTTCACTAAAAATTTAAATTTTTCTAATTTTAATAAATACTAAATTCTATCAAGTGATTTATTATTACTGACAGAAAAAGATAGGAATATTTTATGTATCATTAAATACAGGTACATATCTCATGATCGTTAAGCAACATGAACTAAACTATAGCTTTATACTTCTTCAAATTTAATTCAGAAAATCAGAAATATTCTGCTGAAAGCTGTGCAAGTTACCAGAAAACAATTATTTGAATTGCCAGAAGCAACACATATTTTACATTAGTTAAATTAAGTATAATAACATAAAAAATCCAGTAATAGACAAAATTTTAAAATGACAGCAAGGTTCCTATCCCTGGTTGTACACAACTTGTGTAATCTCTTTTCCTCCAGTGTAAGTGGAGCTTGTGAATATGATGGGGTATTTGCTCCTTTAATTAGGTCACATAAGATTTTATTTTAACCCACAAAGTCAGAATTCTTCTGCTGCCTTTTTTTTTCAGAGAGGTTTTTGCTATAGGGCGTGTGCGCTCACCAGATAGAGACAGAGAGATCGAAAGTAAGAAATCACCACCCCTAGGGGAAATGGCCACGCCGCAATCCCTTCTCCTCCATTCTCCTCTCAGGATCTTGTGCAGGCATGCACATGCACCCAGAGTTCTGCCAATAACCTGAATTAGTGTGGAAGAGGTTCCAGAGGAGAACTCAGTCCCAATCTACTCCTTGATTTAGTCCTGTAAGACTCTGAGCAGAAGACCCAGTGAAAGTATTAGAAGTTCCCCCCGACAGAAAATCTGAGAATGATTATATTGTTTTAAGCCCGTAAATGTACACTAATTTGTTACACAGCAATAGGGGATCAGTACAAACTCTAGTATATTTTGTAATTAAATCAGGCAAAAACAAATACATAGATCCCTCCAAGCATCTAGCCACCTGAAACAGAAGCCAGAGTCCTTACAATGTATTTACTGCACCTATAGTAAATTATCTCTAAAATATGATCTTTATGTGTGAAGATTTTACATGGTATCTTCAATCTGAAGAGACAAAAATTACGCTAGTAATATATTATCCTTGGAATATACAATTATTTCTCTAAATTTAATTTGCTTTTCTATCTCTACCAACATATTGTTGACAAATATAAAACCAGTTAAGGGAGCATAAAAAATTATGCACAATACTGTATATTGCTATTTGTAGATAGTCTCTAAAGTGTTATTTATCTAGAATATCAGATTCCTTGATCTGGAGATATGGCTTCTAAAAAGATATTCATAAAGGTAGATTTTATGATCCACTTCAGAGAAATTGTTGGAAAGAAAATTATCTCCATCTTGAGTATGTACTTTACACTAAACAAAATAATATTTTACCATAGGTTTCTGAGTGAAAACACAGAAAAAAATTACTCAGCAAAATCAATATAGAAGGGAAATCTCAACATAATAAAACCCATTTATGATAAACCCATAGCTAATATACCGAGTGCAAAAAAGCTGAAGGTTTTCCCACTAAAAACTGGAAAAAGACAGGGCTGCCCATTTTCCTCGCTTCTTTTCAACATAGTATTGGAAATCTTAATTCAGATAGGAGAGCAAATTCAGATAGGAGAGCAAAATAAAAGGTCTTCAAATAGGAAAAAAAGAGTAAAACTGCTCCTATCTGCAGATGAGATGATCATATGCATAGAAAATCCAAAAGAGGTGGCCAATAGGTGGCATGGTGGTTAAGGCACTGGATTCCAACATGACCAACCATGGTTCAAGTCTCAGGCCCTGTGGCTTGAAAATCAGACCAGGTATATGTGCATATGTGTCCAAAATCCCAGGAGGAGAATGGAGGAGAAGGAATTGCAGTGTGGCTACCCCTTGGGGTGGTGATTTCTCACTTTCCCTCTCTCTGTTTCTCTCTGGTAACATATGCTCTCCATGGCAAAAAAGAAAAAAAGAAAAACAAAATCTGAAAAATTCCAAAACAACTTCTAGAAGTGAAGAATGAATTCAGTAAAGTGGCAAAATACAAAGTCAATATACAAAAATCTAAAACACTTTTATACACAAGTAATGAACAGACTGAGGTAGAATTGAAGAAAGTAACCCCATTTACAATACCACAAAGTAAGTAAATAAATAAATAAGATATCTAGAAATAAACCTAACCAAAGAGGTGAAAGACTTCTACAAGTCAACCATAACAAAAAAAAAAAAAAAATACTGGAGAAAAAAATTTGCTTGATACACAAAAGTGGAAAGGCATCCCTATGTTCCTGGATTGGAATAATTAATATAATCAAAATATCAATTCTACCCAAATTAATTTATAAATTCAATGAAATTTCAGTCAAATTACTGGAGACATTC
This sequence comes from Tupaia belangeri chinensis, assembly GCF_000334495.1. Taxonomy (NCBI): domain Eukaryota; kingdom Metazoa; phylum Chordata; class Mammalia; order Scandentia; family Tupaiidae; genus Tupaia; species Tupaia belangeri. Next base: position 542,823 of record NW_006203606.1, on the reverse strand, counting down.
TTCACATAAGTAGAACAAACAATCATAAAATTTGCTTGGAATCATACAAGGTCTATAAGGTCAAGGCTGTGAAAAAGGATAAAGGAGAAAGCATCTCACTTTGTGCCCTCAAGATATATTACAGAGCTGTGATAAGCAAAACAGCGTGATACTGACACAGAATCCAGAAATAAATGCCAAAACATATGGCCAACTGATATTTGACCAATGGTACAAGACAATCCAGTGGAGAAAAGAAAGTCTCTTCAGAAAATGGCGCTGGAAGAACCAAATATCCACCTGCAGAAAAATGAACCTGGAGTCCTCTCACCATTAAAAAATCAACTCAAAATGAATCAACGATCTAAATGTAAAGCATCAAAATATAAAACTGCTGGGAACCAGCAGTTAGCATAATGGTTATGTTGCTGGACTCCCACATAGTCGACCGCAGTTTGCAACCCTGACCCGGTGGCTTAGAACTCACGCCGGGCGCGTGTGTGTGCGTGCCCAAGATCCCGAGAGGAGAATGGAGGAGAAGGGATTGCGGCGTGACCATCCCCTCTGGGGGGTGATTTCTTGCTTTCTGTCTCTCTGTCTCTGTCTGTCTGGCGAGTGCACGCGCCCTATAGTGAAAATCTCTCCAAAAAAAAAAAACAAAACTCTTGAAAACACTGGAGTAGGCAAAAATTTCTCAACCAAGACCCCCAAAACACATAATCTCAAACATAGACAAGCTAAAATGTTTCTGCACAGTAAATCAAACAGTAATCTGAGTGAAGGAGACTTGAATTCACAGATTGGGAAAAAATTTTTGCAAGCTATACTTCAGATAAGGGAACTAATACACAGAATTTATACAGAACTCAAATAGATTACCTGCTTAAAAACAATGCAATTAAGTATGGACAAATAGGACCAAAAGATGATGTAGAGGTTAAGGTGCTGGATCAAACATGGCTGACACAAAGATCAAGTCCCGGACCTGGCGGCTTGAAAAACATACCAGCATATGTGTGTAGGTGTCCAAAATCCCAAGAGGAAAAGGGAGGAAAAGGGATTCTGGTGTGGCCATCCCCTGAAGGAGTGTTATTTCACTTTCCATCTCTCTTTGTCACTCTCTGAAAAGTACATACATCCTATAACAATAACAACAGAAAAGGGAGGGAGGCATATGAGCTGAATAGACAACTCTCCAAAGAAGACATATGAATGGCCAAAAAGAGTATGAAAAAAATACTCAGCATCTCTTATCATGAGGAAAATACAAATTAAAACCACAATGAGACACATAACCCCAGTCAGAATTGCTATGATTTTAAAAAACAAAGAACAAATGCTGGTGAGGCTGTGGTGAAGAGACCCCCTCCTACACTATTAGTGGGAATGTAAATTAGAAAAACCATTGTGGAAAATAATATGACAGCTTCTCAGTAACATACAAATAGAACTACCATATAACCTAGTAATATCACTCCTGGTTTTTTACACAAGGGATAGGAAAATAGAAAGACACTTGCACATCCATGTTTACTGCAGCATTATTCACAATTCCTAATACATCAAATCAACCTAAATGTCCAAGAACTAATATTTAGATTTTTTTAAATTTTACTTGTGCACTATGGAATACCACTCAGACATTAAAAAAAATGAAAGAAAGAAAGAAAGAAAGAAAGAAAGAAAGAAAGAAAGAAAGAAAGAAAGAAAGAAAGAAAGAAAGAAAGAAAGAAAAATTAAGACTCTATCCTCTGATCCAAAGTGGATGAATATTTTGGGTTGTTGGGAAAGTCATGATGCATCTGGCATTGAAAAATATATTTTTTAAAATGTCATGACATTCCCAAAAACCTAATAGAACTTTCGATGATAAATAAAGCAAGCCAGACTATGAAAGATAAACATTGTACATCCCCATACAATATATACCAAATGTCTTCACTCTATGGCAGAAATTGAAAGATTCAAAAATATAGTGACAAATGTAGATAACAAAGTAATTCTTCACTCTCTTTAGTCTTTTGGTAAGGAAAATTTCTTACATTTTAAGTATGTATCATTTCATTAAGATACACATACTACTGATTTTTTTAACAATGTTGAATTTTATTTGTGAACATATAAATTAGAATCTATTTCATCAATAAGATTGGTCTGTAATTTTGTTTTCTTGCAGTATTGCTGTTCAATTTCTGTGTCAAAGTAAAGGTAACCTTATAAAATGATTTGAATGCTCTATTTCTCTACTCTCTGGGGAAAAAATCTACATCTAGATAGATGTAAATAGATAAAACTATTCATAATAAGCATGTTAGAAATATCTTCTAGGATGTTTGGTAAAATTTATCTGTAAGGACCCCTAGGTGATTTTTGTTGAGCAAGATTTTGCTTACTGGTGCAATTTTTGATTAATTTACTTGGATTTTTATTTTTTGTTCAACTTTCCTCATTTACATTCATTACAAAATAATTTATTATATTCAAGTTCTGAAATCCATTAACCTAAAATTTTTCATGGGCTTCTCCTACTTTTCTTTTCTTTTTAAGTGATAGAGAAGACATGCATATATGCAAGAGTACATGTGAATGAGGAAGAGACACTCTTGACAGAGTCTCATCATACCACAATCCTCTTTCCTCAGCCCTCTATGCACTTAAGATTCTGGGCATCTGCATGCATGTCAGCATTTTTTCAAGAAAACTCAGGGACAAGTTCACAGTCATATGATTTTCAGCCTTAAAGTGTTCTTGTGTTACTACTGCACCATAGCAGCTGGGCTAGAGATTTTGGTCTTAATATATGTCAAGTTGCATTGCCTTTTTTTTTTTTTTTTTTTTTTTTTTTTGCCATAGACATTACCTATTTGTACTATTTTTCTTCATTCCTTGATAATATTTGCTTGCTTTTTTTTTTAAGAGATTTGTTATAGGGTACATCCACTCACTGAAGAGACAGAGAGAGACAGAGAGGCAGAAAGAGAAAATCATCCCCCTGGGGTTTGGCCACATTGCAGTCCCTTCTCCTCCATTCTTCTGGGCACAAATGCACACACACCTTGCATGATTTTTGAGACACCCAGCCTCAGACTCAAAGCGCAGTTGACCACATAGGAGTCCAGCACTTTAACCACTACACCACCTACCAGCCCCAATAATACTTGTTAAGATGTATACACTAGCAACCAGCATATGGCTTAATGGTTGTGCTGCTGGATTCCCATGTAGTCGATCATGGTCCGAGTCCCAAGATCCCAAGGGGAGAATGGAGGAGAAGGGTTTGCACCCACTGAGGAGTGATTTCTTGCTTTCTGTCTCTCTGTCTCTGGTGAGAGCATGTGCCCTATAGCAAAACATAAAAAAGAATGAATAGACTAAATTATTTTTGGAAACATGTTTTATTATTTCTACTTATTCATTTTTTTACTCTTATCTTTATCTTACTTTACTCGTACTTTTTGAATGTTTATTCTGTTTTTCTTTTCTAGATTTTTTTTGTTTATTTTTCTTTTAATACACAGGCTTTTCCCTGCTTTTTAGTAAATGCAATTGAGGCTCTAAACTTACCTCTAAGCACCACTTTAAAGTTATCATACAAACATCGACATGTAGTACTTTCACTTTCATTCAATTACAAAGATTTTTACTTTAGAATAAACTAGAAAATTAGTTATTTAATTTATTTTAAATATTAGAATGTTTAGTTATGTCTGCACAGTATAATGTGGAATCTATCATAGAGGCTGAGGTTTTCAGTCTCATTTGGCAAGATACCTCAAGCTGACTTGGAAATAAGTATACAATCTTAAAGATGTTGATTAAACTGTTATTAGGGCAATAGAGAAGGCCTTAGCCCAAGACAGTAGAAGCTCTTTGGTAAATTTGGCAAGTATGCATTTCAGAATGTCATTTCCCTTTCACTTTTAGAAGATAGTGAAAATAACAACATAGTTTATGGTTTATAGATAAGACTGCAGCTTTTTTAATGCATGTTGACAAAATGATCACTATTACTAGAGAGGTAAGTAGACATTCTTCAAATGAAAATCAAAAGCCAAACAATGTTTTCAGCATTGTTAAAGCTGTGTCATTCAGACAATGGGAAGCTTTGATCCATCCTGAGAATAAGTAAACCATATCTAAATCATTGTTATTTCTCATTGCAGAAAGATATTGTATAAAATCCATTTGAAAGTGTTCAAATGGACTTCATGAAAATTTGTAACAATTCCAGATACTACGGCATTTTACAGTTTTGTCAGGATTATATTGTAGGCAGATAATACATGCACTAGAAATAATCTAAGCTGTTGGGCCAGTTTTGGAGCCTAGTGGTCAGGGGAGCTGGAACCAACATGGCTGATCATGGGTCAAGTTTCAGCCTTGGAGGCTTGAAAAACACCCAAGAGGGGCAAGCAGATGGCAAAGAGGTTATGTTCCTGGACTCCCACATGGTCAATCACAGTTGAGTCCCAGACCCGGTGGCCTGAAACTCACTCAGGGCTCATGTGCATGCATGCCCAAGAACCCAGGAGAAGAATGTAGCAGAGGAATTTGTGGTATGGCCATCGGCCCTCAGTAGTGATTTCTCATTTTCCCTCTCACAATCTCTGTCTCTGTCTCTTCCTCTCTGGGAAGCACAAAAACCTCTATAAAACCAAAAAGAGAAAGAAAAAAAGAAAGAAAAACATCCCAGGAACATATGTGTGTGCACAAAAATTCATGTCAAGATCCAGAAATGTAGACAGAATTATGGCATGGCCCATTGGGGAGTGATTTCTCTCTCTCTTCCCTCCCCCTATTTTTCTCTCTCCAACAAGCTTAAATACCCCATCCATAGTTAAAAACAAACAAACAAACAAAAAGCAGAAACACCTATGGATATACCTTTTTAAAGTTTTCTTACCAATGAAAATTTTAAGATTTTGTCACTTTATCCCTGCCATAGTAATAAAACTACTAGTTCTTGAGTTTCATCTCCAGCCCTGTGGCCAGAAAGGGACTCTGAGGCAGGGCTACCACTGACCCTAACCTCAGCTCCAGCTAGCTCTCCCAACTCCAGAGCACTCACCTCTCAGAAAGGTACTCAGTTGGTTTTGTTTTGTTTTGTTTTGTTTTTAGTCTATCTTCTTTCTTTTGCTAATTTTGTATTCCTCCTTGTCCCACAGATTGGCCTCTGCTTCCAGCAGAGCCCCAGTTCCATCCCCAGCACCATGATGAAATTGCATGCTGCACGTATTCTCCTTTGTACTCTTTTCTTCCTTCTTATACTGTCATTTTCTCCTCATTCTCCACTCTACAGAGAGACTAGACAGGTCTAGAATCACAGTTCTGAAATACCCTAGTATTGTAAGGCTCCCTGGGATTCTCCCTTTTACTGAGCCACCTGTGAAGAAGGAGATTCTGCTCTTAAGACACCTGAATAGAAAACTCCTCTTGAGACCACATTGCTAAACACAACAGAAAAGAGACTTTGGCATACATCAATCCAGAGCAAAAGGGAAACACGCTTGCTCATAGTAGAAGAAACATTCTCCTAAAAGGTATTCAAAAGGGAATACATCTCCCAATGGCTAGAAGTAGAAGAGCCTCAGGTCTAAATAAACCAAGAAATACGTCTCCATCGAAAGAACACAGTAACTCTCCTCCATCTCTCGAAAAAATAGAGGACATTACCAAAATGTCAGAGAAAGAATTTAGAACATTCATGGATGGTGACAAAATTCTATGAGTTGGAACAGAAAAGAGACAACGAACTACAGGAGATTAGGAAGTCCTTCCACAATATGAAAGAAGAAATGGACACTCCAAGAAAGAATCAGATGGAACTATTAGAGGTGAAGTCTGTAATACAGGAAATTAAAAACTTCCTTGAAAGCATTAAAAGTTGATTAGACCATGCTGAAGA